>NW_004444085.1:5482835-5525459 GCF_000243295.1 Trichechus manatus latirostris
GAGTAATGAAGAAAGACAAAAAGGGAAAAAGAGGGAAAAGAAAACAAAACAAATTTAAAAAAACAAAAAAGAACAAGAAAAGCCCCCAAAAAAACAGGAAAAAAAAAAAAAAAAACCAGGAAAAAAAAAAAAAACCCAACGAAAAAAGAAATGCCCTCAGGGATCCCTCTGCACGTCTGTGCAAGCCGAGCGGGTAGTCTCCTTTTCATGAAGCACTGACTGGCCAGAAAGGGCTCCCAACTCAAGAAAAGGAAAAGAAAACAAACAAACAATTCAAAACAAACTGACAAAAGCCCCAGGATCCCACCAGCACGGCAGCCCAGACCGGGAAGCAGCTCCACACTCGAATGGAGCTCCACAGCCCCTCAGGAAGAAGCAAAGATGGCTCACGGAGCCACGTATTTGAGCAAAAGGAGGGGGAGGTGGTGAGAGGTAAGGAAGAAATCAAAAGAAGCAGAGAAAAGCAACACCAGCAGCCCACAAATGCCACTCAGAGAGCTGGCCCTTTCGGGTGTGTGGAATCCAAGCAGCTGGTGCTTCCCGGACAAGAGATTGTGGCCGTGGGAAGCAGAGGAGGCCGAGTGCGGGTGAAGAAGGGTGGGGGTTGGGAAAGCATATATCACAAATTACCGGTTGTTTTGTCTCCCTCTGGACGCTGCGTGAAGCTGCTTTCTCATACCTCCTGTTTGCTGGTCTCTGACAAGAGTCCAAGATGGCAGATATGCGCTGCGTTAGCTGGTAAGGGACCCCTGCATGAATCTCTCCTCCCTCTCCGTTCTGTGTCAGTTTTCTCACTCCATTTGGTGCTTGGCTGAATTCTTTATCTCTTCATTTGATGTTTTAGGGTTTCAGGATTGTTGTATTCTGTTTGGCTTAGTTTTTCGGATCTTGGCTGTGGAGGGACGGTGTGGTGCTTCTGCCTAGAGCGCCATTTTGCCGGAAGTCTCTATTATTAATATTTTTACAAAAATTCTCAAAAGCCTTTCTATTTACAAGTGATGTCTCAAATATAGAAGGCTGTGGAAAAAAAATAAATGCTTGTTTAGAAAACTTTAACATTTTCTCTTTTATGAAAAAATCATATTTCAATTAGGCTTTTAAATTACACATATAGTTAAGGCAACCATTTATTGAAGTACAGCGAAATGAGTTGCAAAATTAAGCAATCATTTGACCCCTCTTCTAGAAAGTTAGACAGGCGGAAAAATTGTGATTTTGGAAAAAAATCTGTGGCTATTTGAGGTTTCATTTATATCCTTAGGGCTGTAAGCTGAGTTAGCCAACCAGCCAGTCAATACATATTTACTAAGGGACACCAGGTGCAGTCCTGTGTGTGGAGGACACAGCAGAGGAGGACATACACAAGGCTTCTCCCATGGAGCCTATAGCCTGGCAAGGAAGATAGACTTTAAGATCAATAATTACAAATAAGTAAGTACGCTTAAGTATGTAAAGTTTTGCAAAGGGGAAGTATAAACATTTTATAATCAAGGTCAAAGAGTAATGAACAAAAGGGCTACACACATCACACATATAGTTTCAACAAGATCTCTTTCTGATTGGTTTCTGTCATTTCCACCTTATGTTATTTGAGTCAGCCTTGCAGGAAAGTAAACATTTACCAGTAGTCTAAAGTGTGCCTTCAGCATCATCTTTTAATACAAGTCCTATAGTCAGGCTTTTCAGTCTACTTTATCTCACACCACCTATCACTCTTCCGTACCTTTCTCTCTACCGGCAGGGTAGGAAGCCTGCAACCTACATCTCCCAGATTCCTTGACAATTGACGTCCTGTTAGGGTTTGCCAATAGAAGCCAGGAGCCTGGGTGTGGGCGTGGGGATGAGGAAGTGTTTCTTGTAGTGTTTTCTGACATCTTCTGCATGGGTGGCAATAGCAGTGGGGTGTAGCTGTGGTGTCAGTAGCAGCAGTAGCCGAGAGTGTCACCTAGAGTGGTTTCTGTTTTCCTGATTGGCCACAGTCTGATACAACATCCTTCTAAGATGTCAAAGCAAAAAAAGAGGGAATCTAATGTTGTTTAGGAAGATCAGAGTATTTCTTGAGAACTCTTGTTAAAACTAAGAACCTAAAGAATGAGTAAGAGTTAGTAAGGCAAGTAAGAATGAAAAGTTCATTTAGATTCTTCTGAGTTAGGAGGAGCAGCAAATGAATAACCAGGCATAGTAAGGCAAACTCAAGCCTTTTCTCAGATTTACTAGAAGAAGTAAAAACAAACAAACAAAAAAACCAAACCCGATTCTGACTCATAGCGACCCTATAGAACAGAATAGAACTGCCCCACAGGGTTTTCAAGGAGCAGTTGTTGGATACGAACTGCCGACCTTTTGGTTAGCAGCCAATCTCTTAAGGAAAGGGCACTAACAGATGAGAAAAAGCATTTGCAAAGAGTTTTTTTTTTTTTTTAATTTGAAAACATTTGCCAATTCAAGAATTTTTACACGTACAATTCAGTGACATTGATTATGTTCATCATGTTGTACAACCATCACCACTATCCTTTTCCAAATTATTCCACCACTATTAATAGAACTCAGTGCCACCTAAACAATGACTCTCCCTTTCTCCCTTCCTCTCATCTCTGTTGTTGTCGGGTGCCATTTAGTCGATTCCAGCCCATAGCAACCCCATGTGACAGAGCAGAATTGACCCATGGGGTTTTCTTGGCTGTAATGTTTAAGAAAGCAGATTGCCAGCTCTTTCTTCTGTGGAGCCACTGGTTCAGTTCCAGCTGCCAACCTTTCGGTTGAGTGCTTAATTGTTGCACCACCAGAGCTCCTTCTCACCGCTGGTAACTACTAATAAGCTTTGGTCTCCATACATTTGCCAGTTTCATATAAATGGGATCATACAATACGAGGGCAAGTCAAAAAGTATTACTACTAGCATTACCGAACCAGGGAAGGTAGGTTCTCATCTGGCGTGCTCAGACTTGCCAATTATCTGGACACCTGGTCTTTGAGAAAGAGAAGTAACTTTATTGCAATGCACAGAGCAAGGAGCTGGGAGGAAGTTCCTCAGATCCAGTTCCCCAAACTAGAGGGGAAACAGGGCTTACATGTGATTTGGTCAGCAAGATAGCGGCCACGCAGGCATACTGGGGAGGAAAATTCTACAAAGCAGCCAGGAAACGGAAGGTGAGGTAGTTCTTGTCGGACCTCTCGCTTTGGAATAGGGTCCAGGCGATGAATTTTCTTCTGATTCATTCCGCCTGTTGCTGCGTCCTCTACTGAGGTCAATTAGTGGTCACCCCTGGCCCTTCTGCACATGCCGGGTGGGCCAAATCTGGCTTGGGCTAGTTTAAGAACTAATGGAAATTTACTGGCATTCGTAAGATCAGGTTAGACTAGGGTTCCAGTTCATACATGCACTGGTTTATTCCAAACAAAATGTGTTTAAACATGTCTCTGTGATCAGTGGATGGCTTCAGACAAGTTCTCCCAGTAATATACTTGTCTTAATCTCTTTAGGGTGCCTTAAAAAAAAAAAAAAAAAAAGGATAGTTTTGTGCCATGGGAAAAACGATTTTAAGGTCAGGGCTAATATCAAATTTTTAACAAAACTCAAGAGGACATCTTCCCAAATCATTGAAGCTTTGCAACAAGTTTATGGGAATGCTGTTCCACATAAAACAACAGTTTTCAGATGGATCAAGCATTTTAAGGAAGTTCAGGAAGACCTCAAAGATGAGCCAAGAGAGGGAAGACCATTTAGAAGGTTATGTTGACTGTTTTTTGGGATTCCAAAGGGGGTAATCTTGATATATTTTCTTAAAGGACACAGGATGATCACGAGGGCTTATTAAGAAGAAATTTAAAAAAAAATTGAAAACTGCGCTGGTAAGAAAAAGGCCAGGAAATTTGCGTTGAAGAATTTTTTTCCATCACAACAATGCACCTGCTCATTCTTTGAGGGTAGCAAGGGCTGTCTTAGGAGAATTTCACTGGGAAACCTTACCCTATGCACCTACATTCCTGATCTTGCCCCTTCAGACTTCTTTTTGTTCCCAATACTCACAGAACATTTAAAAGGAACACGACTTGAGTCCCTCGAGGATGCCAAAACTTCCGTTTTGACATGTTGTAAATCAGAGCAGAGAATTCTTCAGGGAAGGGTTAGAGAGATGGAAACACCACCTTCAGAAGTTATACACCTAGATGTAGAATATGTCGAGAAACAATAGCTTCACATTTTGATATTTTTGTTTAATAATGGTTTCTATGATTTTGTAGCAATACTTTTTGACTTACCCTCATATTTGTCCTTTTGTGTCTGACTTGTTTCAGCATAATGTCTTTAAGGTTCATCCATATTCTAGAGTTTCAGAATTTCATTTTTCTTTATAGCTGAGCACTAGTCCATTGTATGTATATACCACATTTTGTTTATCCATTCATCTGCTGATGGACATTTAGGTTGTTTCCACCTTTTGGTTATTGTGAATAGTGCTGCAATGAACACTGGTGTACAGGTTTCTGTTTTTCTTCCTCCTTCCAGTTCTTTTGGACATATATACCTAGGATTGGGATTTCTGGGTCAAATGGTAATTATATGTTTAACTTTTTGAGGAACTACCAAACTGTTTTCCACAGCATCTGTAGTAGTTTGCATTCCCACCAGCAATGGATGAGCGTTCCAATTTTTCCAGATCATCACCAACGCCTGTTATATTCCTTTTTAAAAAATCTTAGCCATTCTAATGGGAGTGAAGTGGCAGCTCATTGTGATTTTGATTTGCGTCTTCTCAAGTGCAGTCATCAACAATCTGTCAGTGGAGGCTTGCATGTTGCTATGATGCTGAATAGGTTTCAATGGAGCTTCCAAACTAAAACTAAGGCCTGGCTATCTACTTCTGAAAATCAGCCATTGAAAACCCTATGGATCACAACAATCTGACCTCATTGTGCATGGGTCAGGGGCTGACTTGAAGGCAGCTGACAACACCAAAATGACTAATAATGTTGAGCATATTTTCATATGCTTGTTGGTCATTTGTATATCCTCTTTAGCAAAATACCTATTCAATTCCTTTGCCCATTTTTTGAGCGAATTGTTTGTCTCTTTGTTGTTAAGTTGTAGAAACTATATATATTGGGTATGATACCCTTATCAGCTATAAAGTTCCCCCAAATTTTCTCTCAGTCTGTATGTTGTCTTTTTCACTTTGTTGATAAAGTCCTTTGATGCACTAAATTTTTTAATTTTGATGAATCCAATTTATCTTTGTTGTCTTTTGCTGTTTGGGCTTTTGGCATATGCAAAGCATTTTCAACTCATAGTTGATTTGGAGTTGTTATGAATTTAATTGTGTCCCCCCAAAATACTGAGGTCCTGGCCTCTATACCAGTGGATGTGATCCTGTTTGGAAATAGGGTTTACTTTTGTTGTGTTAATGAGGTCATACTGAGTAAGGTAGGTCATAAACCTACTCCCTTCTGTATTATAAAAAGAGCAGAATAGACACAGAGACACACACAGGGAAAGACAGACACCAAGGAACTCCAAGGATAGCTGGCAGCTACTAGATGCTGAAACAGACAAAGAAAGACCTCCTCCTAGTGCCACACTCTGAATTTGGACTTCTAGCCTCCAGAACTGTGAGAGAAGAAATTTCTGTTCTTTTAAGCCATTTGTGGTGTTTTTGTTATGACAGCGCTAGGTAACTATGACAGGAGTTGAAGCTGATTCCTTTGTTCTCTTTCTTCCTTCTTCTTCTTCTTTTTCTTTTTTTTTTTGCTGTTATTGCGTTTAGAGAATTCAGATGTCTTGGCCCACCCCAATGATTCTGATTTAGTAGGTCTGGGATGGGGCCCAGACATCTGTATTTCAGAGTTGAGAACTATTAGTCTACTCTATCACGGGTGCTTTTCTGGGCCAGGGAATATAGCCATAGCTGACACAGCCCTGTCTCTGAGAAGCTCACCCCTGGGGGAAAGACTTTGTTCTTTAAGTTGAGTGGCTGGCTGTCTTTAAAATCTTGTGGTGAAAGTATCCCATTTTATTTACAGTATTTTGTGATGCTGTTCAATGTGAACTATTTTAATAAAGTGCTTTATTGCTTTAAAAATACAGCCTTCCCCATCCCTAATATACCTTGCTTGAACCTTGAGATTGAGTCAGAGGTGCTGATGGCTGCTTATCTAGTATATAGATTCATTCTTTGAAGGTAAATAAATCTTTTGTATGCAGTATCTGCATCTCCAAAATGGTGAAATGGGGAAAAATTCCTCATACTTTTCAGTATTTATAAATATATAAGCACATACTTCTACCCTCTGCAAGTAGGTAATTCAAGGTATATACCGCCACTAAAATATCTCCACTCCAAAGAATGGAATATTTGAAAACTACTTGCAAAGGATAGAATAATCTCGTCTTTTTTTATACCCACTAAAGCCACGAATTGACTACCGTACTCACACATAACATGGGACACTACTAGATCTATTCCCTGATGCAATGACAAGAGCCCTCGAAGACCAAGTGATGGTATTGTGTATGGCAGGCAGGAGGCCAAGAATCCATTTACTAAAAATGCAGATGAGGAAGTAGTTTGGAGCCATATTCTTGCCAAAGAGGTAATTATGGAACTTGGCATAAATGCCTAGAGCCACCAGGGAAGCCAAACCACAAAAGTAAAAGATGATGACAATTTGGCAAGGCATAGGAGAAGGAAGCTTGTGGAATGACTAGGATTCCATTTCATATGCAGGGCTGACAGTTTCACCTTCAGCAGCTGGGAATGGTCCAATGAGGAGCCCTGGTGGCGCAGTGGTTTAGAGCTCAGCTGTTAACCAAAAGTTCGGCAGTTCGAATCACCAGCCGCTCCTTGGAAACCCTATGGGCCAGTACTACTCTGTCCAATAGGGTCACTATGAGTCAGAATCAACTTGACAGCAATGGATTTGGTTAGGTTTTTAAGCTCCCAACCTCATGGTTAAAACAAATTATTCTACTGTCTGTTTCTTAACACTTGCAGCTCTTTTTGGCTTTGCTAGGAAATGCAAATCTACTGCCACCCTACGCCATAGGTTCCTTTTCTAATATGAACACTGAGTAAAGGTTTTCAACCTTTTCCATCTCATATCAAATCTCTAAGTTTGTGTTCTTCATTTATTTGCATGGAACATGATAGGACACATTTCCTGTGTTTTCTGGGTGCTGAGAAGGGAAAAAGACATTGATGATGAGGAAGAAACACAAATTCAGTGGGAAGAGAAAATGGAAGATACCCTAGGAAGAGGAATTATAGAAAGAGGACAAGGCATGCAGTCTCTGGTGCAAGGGGGAACAACATATGTGTATCAGTT
This sequence comes from Trichechus manatus latirostris, assembly GCF_000243295.1. NCBI lineage: Eukaryota > Metazoa > Chordata > Mammalia > Sirenia > Trichechidae > Trichechus > Trichechus manatus. Next base: position 5,490,162 of record NW_004444085.1, read on the forward strand.
ACTGTTGCCTCAATAATACTGAGATACTCACCGTCCCAAAGCTCCATGCTTTAAAACAGCCAAGCGTTTATTCTCATATTCATGGGTCTGTGGATTGGTTGCAACTTAGGGTGCAATGCTGGAATCTAGGCTCCAGGCTGCTGGTTGAGTTTTGGTCAGCTCCACATGTCTTTCATCATCTTTGGAACAGCAGCTAGCAGGGCCAAGAAAAATTGCACAAGTGTAAGAGGGTGAGCAGAAACCCATAATGGCCTTGACTCAGAAATGGCACATTGCCACTTCTGCCTACATTCCATGGGACAAAACAAGTCACATGACCAAGCCCTAATGTCAAATGAGCAGAAAATATATCTGCCCCCAGATGGAGGGTATGCACATTTGCTAAACAGTAATCCAATGTATCCTCCCCAGTTAGCAGGAGGACTACCAGCTCTGGATGTGTTGCTGTCTCCATCTCACAAATATGCTGCTCCCCTCTAGCTGTTGGGAAACAGGTGGTAGAGTGGGAGGCTTGCCACACACACTAGTTGAAAAGGAATTCACTACACAGATGGCAAAATCAACTTATAAAATCAACATTCTTTATTACAAGTCCATCAAGCACTCTTCCCCACCTGGGCATGGGTTTCTGCAACATGCAAACTGCCTTGATCGAGAAAGGAGTGCTCTGAGCAAGAATTCTCTTGTACAGCAGGCAGGTTATTGCCATGTCATTATTTTTATTCTTGAATGTTGTAACAACAGCGTAAGGAACTTTTAGAGCATAGACAAGAAGGAAGAGAAGACAAATGAAAAGACAAGGAAATTCCACTCAGTTCACAATCAAAGCGGGAAATATAGGTAATCATCTGAATGATTGCTCTTCCCTTGCATATGTGAGATATAATACTGGTGAAAATAATTTTAAGATTGAAATAATTTGTGCTAAACAGATACAAGTTCTTTTAGAAATTACTTCTGAGGAAATCAGTGTCTGAATTAACCAGATAGTTGTCTGAAGTGTCTGTTTGATAAGAGTTCTATCTCCTTATCGTTTCTTCCCTCCTCCAAAGGGACCTCAAGCTAGTTCCCCACTGTGGCTCCCTCAGTGTGGAACTTGACACTCTCATTCCATCCAACAGCATGTATCCTTTGTCTCATCACTCAGGGCCTGCTCAGTGGCAACCCAATCTGATCAAGTAATTGGAGCTAATGGCTGAAAATAGCTTAATGTCTTACTTCTCCCAGACAATATTTTCATTTTAATAGCAGTTTGAAATATCTCCATTCATATCTCCACTCAAAAGAATGGAATATTTGAAAATTTCAGGTTCCAGGGCAGAGTCAATGGGATAGCTACTTTAGGATACTGATACCTCAAATCATATCATGTTGGTAAATATATATTTTGAGTAAGAGTAATCTACTATTGCACATATATGTAATTAGTAAGATACTGTGGTAGATCAGATTATTATTCATCAAATATTTACTCCCTCCCCTTAGCCTTTAGACCTCATTGATGTTGGACTTGGCCATGTGACTTGCCTTGGCCAATGGAATGTTAGCAGATATGACACATGCAGAGGAAATAGGTGTTACCAGTTACTATTGCTATGTAACAAACCTTTCTAAAACTCACTGTTTTAAACAACATACAATTAATTATTGTTCATATATCTATGGGTTGGCTGGGGTTTGACTGGTCTAGTCTTTGCTTGCTGTGTCAACTCTGCTTTTAACTGCAGATCTGTAGGTCAGTGGAATGGCTGTGTTCCATTAGTCTCTCATTCTCTTGGGACTACCTAGGTCGTGTTCTCATGGCAATGCAGTGCAAGAGAGAAAACAGAAACGTGTGAGGCTTCCTAAGGCCTAATCTCAAAGCTGACACATTGTCACTTCTGCCCTCATGCTCTTGGCCAAAACCAGTCGTACGGCAGAGCTCAAAGTCAAGAGGCAGAGAAATACATTCCAACCATGATGAGGTCATGGCAAGAATAAAGAAATGGATGCAGCAAAAGGCAAAGAACTGAGGCCAATAATAAAATCTATCACAGTAGTTGTTTTTGTACAGTCTATGAAATGACTTGATATCTTAACTCTGAAGCACATATAAATATAGGTCAAATCTTGGCATAGAACTAAGAAGAGATTGAGCATGTGTCTCTAATTTAGCTTAATCAGTCACTTACATTGGTGAGTTTCAATGAATAATTTCCTAACTCTGGCATATTTTAGCTAATAGAAATAATCTCTTCACTCTTGATTCATATTGCAATTATATTACTTATTAACCAATGCATTATAATGGTGCACTTATGTTTCCCGAGGGAGACTTTGAATTCCCTGAGAGTCAAGACTTCTTACTCATTTTTGAATTTTCAGGGTTTATCACAGTTCCTGGCATAGAATAGGGACTAAATTATTTTACTTTATTTTTTATTGTGGTAAGATATAAATAACATAAACTTTGTCATTTCAACCATTGTAAAAGGTACAGTTCAGTGGCATTCATCATATTCACAAAGCTACAACCATCATGTCACTGAAAAAAAAACTAGCATAACGTGCTTACAAACATACTTTCTTGGGGGAAGGGTGGGGTTGGCAAGAAAACATAGAAGGTGGTGTAATTTTTGTAAAATATGGTATTTGCTTCCACAACTTTTGTATTTCCCCAAACAGAAACTCTGTATCCATTACGCATTAACTTCCTATGATGATTAATGTTATGTGTCACCTTGGCTAGGCCATGATTCTCCATGTTTGGCAGATATTATGTAATCATCCTCCATTTTGTGATCTGATGTGAGCAGTCAATGAGTTGAATGGGGAGTTTCCTCGGGGGTGTGGCCTGCATCCAGTATATATGGATATCTGGCAAAGCTCACTCTCTCTTGATCCTGCATTCAACTTGTCATCCTCTGACCTCCTGTTTTTGGGAAGTGAGCCAACAGCCTGCTGTCTGACCTACAGATTTTGGGATTCACCAGTTCCCTCAGTCCTGTGAGCCAGCGGCCTGTTGTCTGACCTGCCAGTTTTGGGTTCTTCAGCCCCTGCAACGATGTGAGTCATGAGAAGCCTCCAGCCTGACACCTGACTCACAGATTTGGGACTTGCCAGCCTCTACAACTGTATGAGTCATTTCCTTAAAATAAATCTGTCTCTCTCTCTCTCTCTATATATATATATATGCTTCACCAGTTTTGCTCCTCTAGAGAACCCAGCCTGAGACAATCTCCCAGTCCATGATAAATAGTAATCTACTTTCCATATCTATGCATTTGACTATTCTAGATATTTTATATAAGAGGGATCATACAATATTTGTCCTTTTGTGTCTGGTTTAATTTCACTCAGTATAATGTTTTCAAGGTTCATCCACGATGTAGCATGTATTAAAACTTCTCTTTATGGCTGAATAATATTCCATTTTGTTTATTCATTTAGCTGTTGATGGACATTTAGGTTGTTTCCACCTTTTGATTATTGTGAATAATTCTGCAATGAACATTGGTGCACAAGTATCTGTTTGAGTTCCTGTATTCAATTCTTTTGGGTATGTAACTAGGAATGAAATTGCTGGGTCAAATGGTAGTTCTGTTTAACTTTTTGAAGAATCACCAAACTGTTTTCCACAATGGCTGCATGCACCATTTTACATTCCCATTAGCAATGGACAAGGGTTCTAATTTCTCCACATCCTTGCCAACATTTGCTATTTTTCTTTATTTTATTATTATTTTTTTTAATAATGTCTATCCCAGTAGGTGTTAAGTGGCATCTCATTGTGGTTTTGATTTACATTTCCCTGATGATTAATGATGTTTAGAATGTCTTCATGTGCTTATTGATCATTTGTATATCTTCCTTAGATAAATGTATATTCAAATCCTTTGCCCATTTTTTTTTGGTTGTTTGCCTTTTTGTTTATTTGTTTGTTATTGTTGTTTTGTTTTTGTCTATTAAGCTATTATTAGATTTATGATTTCTAAATATTTTCTCCCATAGTATAGTTGTCTTTTCACTTTCTTGATAATGTTGTTTGATGCACAAAAGATTTTTATTTTGATGAAGTCCAATTTATCTGTTTTTTCTTTTGTTGCTCATGCTTTTTGGTGTTGTAGCTGAGAATTCATTGCTAAATACAAGATTCTGAGAGTTTTATGGTTAGTTCTTGTACTTAGGTCATTGTTCCAATTTGAGTTAAGTTTTGCATGGTGCAAGTTAGGGGTCCAACTTCATATTTCTGCATGTAGAGATTCAGTGTTCCAACATAATTTGTTGAAGAGACTATTCTTTCCCCACTGAATGTTCTTTCTTCTGCCTGCTCAAATATGCTGTTGAATTCCTCCAGTGAATTAATCATTTCAGTTATTATACTTTTAAACTCCAGTATTTATGCTTTTTTTGATTTCTTTTTATGATTTCTCTCTCTTTATAGATATTCTCACTTTGTTTATGTATTGTCTTCCTGATTTTCTTTAGTACTTTGTCTGTGTTTTCCATTTGCTCTTTGAATATATTTTAGAAAATTGTTCTAAAGTCTTTGTCTAGTAATCGCATTATCTAGGTTTCAACAGGGATTGTTTGTGTTGCTTTATTTTGTTCTTTTCAAGGGGCTGTCCTTTCCTGTTTCTTTGTATATCTTGCTATTTTTTTTTTTTTTGTTAAAAACTGGAAATTTGAAATTTATAATGTAGTAACTGAAAATCAGATACCTTCTCCAGTGTTCCTTTTTTTTTTTCCTTTAATTGTTGAAGCTTCAGTAGTCCATTTGTTTAGTTACTTCCTGTAATTTTTTTTGCAAGGACTGCCTTCCTGGTCGTGTGTGGCCACAGAAGTCGTTCTTCCTTAGCTTGTGTTCAGCTAGTGTTTTGACAGAGGTTTTTTTAGCATTCTGGGGGAGTGGGGAAATGGAACATCTCCAAGTCTTTGCAGATCGGCCTTGTGTCAGGACACTCCTTCAACACTTAGCCAGGTTTGCACTGAGCCTAGGAATAGTCCAAGATAAAAGTGTTGGGTGTTTGCAGATATTTTCTGAGCATGCGTTTTGCCCTGGATAGGCATGTGGCTTTCTCAATTCTCCTAATGCACAGTGTGTCTGAAGGCCCTAATTTCCTAAATAAACTATCTGCTGCTTTTCTGTGCTGCAGATCTGAGATAGGCTAAACAGAGACAATACTTTACTTCAGTCCTTCAGGAATTCCCCATACAGGTTAGAACAAACACGTACAATAATTTTCCAATAAAGTCTCCTCTTCTCCCTTTGTAGCCGGTGGCCAGGATCTCTCCCTGAGAATGTGGCCCTTGCAGTTTCAAGATGGAAGGGGATGTGGCATGGGTGTGCAGAAAACCAAAGCTTTCCTATTATTGTGACTTTGCCTTTTTCTTGATTCAGTGTTTGCTTAGATGTCGTTACCCTTTGACTGGTTTCCAGAGTTCGGACAAAGTTGGTTCTGCCTGTGCTAAATTTTTTTTTGTGTGTGTTTTTGTGAGGGTCTGTGCATGTGGAACTGCTTATGCCACCATTTTGCTCTGGAATCCTCAATAATTTGTTTTTTGTTCAAGTGTAGTAAGTTGGAATTTCTACTTACAATACACACATACAATTATATTTTTAAAAGGCAAATAATTATTTTGCTTCAATAAAATTAAAGGAAAGATTTTATGTTTACTAATACAGTTTATGACTATTTATAATATATAAAAATATCTATTTATAATATATAAGAAAGAATTTTTCTTGACATTTCAAAAGATCATCTAGTGGACACCTTTGTTGGCTATAGCTTCTGGCCAAAATGTTTCAATAAGTGAAAGACATGAAAAGTTTGTAGCAGCCTTATTCACAGTTGTCAAAATTTGTAAGTAACCAAGATGCCCTTAAATAGGAGACTGGATAAACAAACTGTGGTGCAGCCATACAACGGAATATTATTTGATGATGAAAAAAATAGCTATCAATCCAGAAGACATGGAAGAGCCTTATATGCATACTGCTAAGTGAAAGAAGTCAGTAAGAAAAGACTCTATAATGTTTGATTCCGATTATATAACATGGTAGAAAAAGCATAACTATAGAGACAGTGAAAAGGTCAGTGGTGGCCTAGGAAAGGAGAGAGGAATGAATAGGTGGAGCACAGAACATCTTTAGGGCAGTGAAACTATTGTCTGATACTGTAATGGTGGACACATGGCATTATACATTTGTCTGTATAACACAGTAAACCATAACGTAAATGACAGACTTTAGTTAATAGCAATTTATCAGTATTAGTTTATCAGTTATAACAAATGTACCCCATGAATGCAAGATGTTAATTATAGGGGAAACTGAATTGAGGGAGAAGGGGTATATAGGAACTCTGTACTTTTTGCACAATTTTTAAGTAAACCTAAAACTACTCTAAAAAGTAGTCTATTCATTTAAAAAAAATTTGGACTAGGGCAAACTTCCTTCCAAACCACCCTGGGTTAGTGTCTGCTGTGTCCATTTAGCTCTTTTGCTTTGAGGTATGGCAACCCACTCATGGGCTTAGTAGTAAGGGTGACAATAAACAGAGCAAAAATCTCATGTGACCTAGGGCCTGTGCTCTAGCCAAACTTCAAGGAGCCTGAAACAGTTTGGGAAGTGAGAGAAAACTAATCTGCAGATAAATATCTAATTTCTCAATAGAAAAATGGGCAAAGGAGATAAAATACCAATTAATAAGAAATTAAACCTGAATGACAAATAAAAATATGAAGAGATGTGCAACTCATTAGTAATTAGAAGAATACAAATATCATTACACTCCCATCAAAAATGCCAATAATTAGAAAAGTGAAACTTTTGCCTAGGCTCCCCAGAAAACAGAACCTGTACGTACAAGTCTGTACTTTATTACCGAGTACAACCCAAAGGAAGAAGGGGTGAGGGAAAGAGAATGAGACAAGGTGGAAGGGAGAGCAAGTACAAGAGTGTATTAGTGAGATGGCCACCACTTAGTGTCAAGAGAACTGATTGTGTGAACTCTTGGCATTGACCTGGGAGGCTGTATAAACTACTCTATTTCAGAGACAGAGTTTTGCATGTGGGGCCCCCATAGTCCTGGCTCCTATTGCTCAAAGTTTCACCCCAAAGTTGTTAACTTCTCTGCATTTCTGAGTAGCTTGTGTGTGGGTACCCAGCAGACCTCTCATGCCTCAGAGGTGACAGGGAAACCCTGGGGTAGAGGCAGGAGGCACAAGCGGGAGGTGAGGTGCTGTCAGGTTGTGTTCAGGTGAAGCTGGTTGCCTTGTTACCTGGGAGAATCAAGTAGCCAACAGCCTTAGAGATAGCTAAAGCTAGAATAACTAGGAGACATGTTAGACATGTCTGATACAGTGGATGTTACTAAGTGTTGACAGGGATGGAGGTAGGGGTTGGCATAGGAACTCTTGAGCACTGCTGAGGAGGTGTAAACTGGTATAGCCATTCTGGAAATATATCTGGGAGTACTGAGTAAAAATTAAATGTTTATGTCCCGTGACTCTATGATCCCATTTTTAGGAATTTTTATACAGGTTGATACAGGGCATGTAAAAGGACATTCATTGCACTGTATTTTTGCTCCTGGGTAGATGGAAGCAATCCAGATGTTCACCACTAGGAAATAAGGTATGTAAAATGTGGAGGATACATACTATGTGTCTTAGCTAGTGCTGCTGTAACAGAAATATCGCAAGTGGATGGCTTTAACAAAGAGAAGTTTATTTCCTCAGAGTAAAGTAGGCTAAAAGTCCAAACTCAGGGTGTCATCTCCAGGGGAAGGCTTTCTTTCTCTGTTGGCCTTCTCATCAATCTTCCCCAGGACTAGGAGCTTCTCTGCTCAGGGACCCTGGGTCCAAAGGAGCCGATCTGCTCCTGGCACTGCTTGCTTGGTGGTATGAGGTCCCCAACTCTCTGCTTGCTTCCCTTTCCTTTTATCACTTGTAAGATAAAAGGTGGTGCAGGCCACACCCCGGGGAAACTCCCTTTACATTGGGTCAGGGATGTGACTTTAGTAAGGGTGTTACAATACCACCCTAATTCTCTTTAACATAAAATTACAATCACAAATCCATGACACTATGGAATGCAATGTAGCAATGAGAAGAAATAAACTAAATGTACAGCAACATGGATAGTCCTCAAAAAGTGGTGAGAGAGAAGAGTGGAAATCATGAGCTATGTGACACAAAAACATTTGTAAATTAAAGAACACACATATAAACAAAACTACTCTACAATGATACAAACATATTTAGGGACAATGAATACATTAGAATGGATACTTATGGGGGGGAGAAATGGGAATGAGGTTGGGAAAAAGAAACAAAATTCTAATTGTGATAAGCATTATGAAGGAAAATAACAGGTACTCAAGAGAATGTAAGAGAAAAACCTCATTTAGATTGGAAAGTCAGAGAAGACTTCTTTAGGACATGATAGTTAAGTTGAGACCCAAAGAATAAGGACAATGGAAAGTCTTCAGAGCAGTGTAGTAAGGCTATCCACCAAGTCTGACCTAACATCATAATTATTCTTTGAAATCAGGGAGAAGCAGGAAGTGATACGAGGAATACAAGAGATGAGTGTGGTGAACATTGTGTCTGACTCCCTACATCATTCCACCCCAATGCTTAATTTAGGCCACTCACGGTAACTCCATATGACCATTTACTCTGGCTAGTTCAAGAATGCTTATGTGACCAAATTTCTGGCCTATGAGACCTGGATGGAGGATTTAGTGAAATGTTTCCTCACTCCAAGGAGGGAGACACACTCTCTCTCCTTTCTATAGATGTGGAGGTGTCTGGGTGTGATGACTAGCATTGCATGAGCCTATTACTACCTGCTTAAGGACTAAGTATGAGTCTACGAGAGTTAGGAGAGAGATGAAAGAGCCTTAGTACTTTCAACAGAATCAATCATTGAAATCAACCAGCCCTGCAGCCCATTTCTCCGCTGGACCTTCTGTTGTGTGAGGTAAGAAATACCCTCACTGAATCAGTTTGAGTTGTCATTTCAGTAGAGCTGATAACATCCTATACAATAAAAATAAGCATATCCTTTTTATATTGAAAAAAAGCCTACATCTTCTCTCTAGAGATGATATTCTTTCCATAGTAAAATTATATGGATACTGAAACAGTCATTTCCCACATCAGATTGCTCTGAATCTCATATCAGGCACATAAACTGGCCATGAAAAGTAAAGCTAGACAATCTTGTTGTTGTTGGCTGCTGTTAAGTCAGTTCCAACTCATAGCGACCCTATGTACAACAGAACAAAACACTGCCCGGTCCTGCACCATTCTTCACAATCATTGTTATGCTTGAGCCCACTTTTGCGGCCACTGTGTCAATCCATCTCATTGACGGTCTTCCTCCTTTTCGATGACCCTGTACTTTACCAAGCATGATGTGCTTCTCCAGGGACTGGTCTCTCCTGATAACATATCCAAAGTATATGAGATGTAGTCTCGCCATCATTTCTTCTAAGGAGCATTCTGGCTGTACTTCTTCCAAGAGAGATTTATTCGTTATTTTGGCTCAGTCCATGGTTGTACAGTCTAGGTACAAAATAATTAACTATAGTCATATTGTAGATCCAGAAAGAATGGACACAGCTAATCTGTTTGCTTTTACCCATTCTTGGTCAAAATTGATTGTGAAACGGTGGATTAGTCATTGTGATCTGTTTCAAATGGAGGTTTGAGTACCTTGAGGACATAACCTCTGACTTCTTCATCTTTAGTTTCTTGGCAACTTTGTCTATAGTTCACCACCCATCTGTCAATTTGTCATACTGTGGTGGCTTGCATGTTGCTGTGATACTAGAAGAAGCTATGCCACTGGTATTTTAAATACCAGCAGGGTCATCCATGGTGGACAGTTTTCAGACAAAGACAGACAAGGAAGAAAGGCTGGCAACCTACTTCTGAAAATTAACCAGTACTATGGATCACAACAGAACCCTTGTCTGATTTATCTGCTTTGGACACATCATCAGAAGGGATCAATCACTAGAGGGCCAGCGAGAGTGAAGGAGACCCTCAGTGAGATGGATTGGTACAATAGCTGCAACGATGGACTTGAACATGTCAGTGATCATGAGAATGATGCAGAATGGGGCAATTTTTCATTCTGGTGTACATAAGGTCACCATGAGTTGCAGTCAAGTTAACAGTTATCTATCTATCTATCTATCTGTCTGTCTGTCTGTCTATCTCTCTCTCTCTTTCTCTCTATCTAGCTATCTATCTGTCTTAGTTATCTAGTGCTGCTATAACAGAAATACCAAAAGTGGATGGTTTTAACGAAGAGAAGTTTATTTCCTCACAGTTAAAGTAGGCTAAAGTCCAAATTCAGGGCGTCAGCTCCAGGCGAAGCCTTTTTCTGTCTGTTGGCCTTCTTCTCTTCACTGTTCCCCCAGACTAAGAGCTTCTTGGCACAGGGACCCCAGTCCAAAGGATGCACTCTGCTCCTGGCACTGCTTTCTTGATGGTATGAGGTCCCCCCTGTCTCACTGCTTACTTCTGTCTTTTATATCTCAAGAAATTGCCTCAGGACACAATCCAGTCTTGTAGATCCAGTCTTGCCTTACTAACACAACTGCCACCCATCCTCCCTCATTAACATCATAGAGGCAGGATTTACAACATATAGGAAAATCACACAGTACCAGGAATCATGGCCCAGCCAAACTGATACAGACATTTTTTTGAGGGAAATAATTCAAACCATGACAGTATCTATCTATCTATCATCTATCTGTTTATCTATCTATCTATCTAACTATCTAATCTATCCATCTATCTAAATATCTACTTTGCCTATAGCAGATGGTCAACAAATAGTTGGCGAATTTAATGAGTGAATTGAAAATGCTTTCACAATCAAATTTTGTGTATATGTGTGTGATTACTGAATGGTAGTATTAAGATAAAGAGCTCTGGCCTTCTTGCTGACCCTTAGGAATGGGTTGTTGTTGTGTGCCATCGAGTCAATTCCATCTCACAGTGACCCTATATGACAGAGTAGAACTGCTGCATGGGGTTTCCTAGGCTGTCATCTTTACAGGAGAACGCCAGGTCTTTTTCCTGCAGAATCGCTGGGTGAGTTTGAACTGCCGGCCTTTCAGTTAGCAGCCAAGCACTTACTTGACCATTGAGCCACTAGGAATGGGTAAGAATGTAAGAATTCTTAATCTAACTTTATATCAAAAGAGTTAGATTTAATGTCCCAGATCATAGTCTGAAGCACAGAGACCTGGAAGGGGTCAAGGAGACATAGAATATAGGAAATCAGCTTAGGAATAGAGGAGATCAGAAAAAGATTTGTTAGATAGTGAGATCTGTTAGGAACACTAAAGACCAGAATTATGCTTACGTAACCAAGTACCATCCAAGATTTAGATCAGGAGTTGTCAGACCTTTTCTGTAAAGAGCCAGATAGTAATAATTTAGGCTTTGTGGGGCAGACAGTCTTTGTCACAACTGCTTAACCCTGCAGTTGCAGCATAAAAGTTAAATATAAACCAACGGTTGTGGCTATGTTCCACTATCTCTTTATTTACAAAAACAGGCAGCCAGGTTTGGCTTGCATTTCATAGTTTTCTGACTGCTGACTTAGATTGACAGACAACATCAGAAAGGGGCTAAATTAATGAGACCAGCCATGTCTGGAGGTAAACAGATGAGTAGGGCACAATGGAATTTATCTATATTATTGGTTGGGTAAAATATTTCACAGTTTTTTAGTCTTAGAACACTAACTATAACCCAGGAATCCTGTCTCTCAGTTCAGTGTTCTTTTCAATAAGCCTTTCCCAAACATATGCTTTCCTTTTTCTTGGTGCATTTCTTACTCTACCGTGGGAATTCTACACAAAAGGATTTTTATTTTTAATTTGTTGTATCTTCATTCCTGCTATGAATCACACATTTAAAAAGAAATTATATCTGTGATGGCTTCTTATTTTAGGAAATTCATAGTTGTGATGAATATTAAATCTTAATCATCCCATTTGCTTCCCTTTAAATTCATTTCAAGGTTGCCTACATCTTTCACTCTGCCATTTGTGAGGGAAACAAATGCTCAAAGATCATGAACATTAAGAAGTGATGTGTCTGAATTGTTCAGGAGCTACCACAGTCATGACAGCAGGGAATTCCTGCCAGAGACAAGCTTGGGTCTTCTGTGGCTTCTGCCTTCAAGTTTCACCTTCCCATGTGTGATGGTAAAGATTGTGTGTCAACTTGGCTGGGCCATGATTCTCAATGTTTTGGTAGTCGTATAATGTGATCACTTCCCTGTTGAGATTTGTTATGTGATCACCCCTATGATGGGATCTGCTGTGAGTAGCCAGTCAGTTGAAAGGGAGTTTCCTTGGACATGTGACCTGCATCAAGTGTGGGTGGATGTTTTGGCAGGGCTCGGGGGCTTTTTTCTCGTTCTGGATCCTGCAGCTGGCTCCTGTTTGGCCTCTGGTTCTTGGGACTTTAGCTAGCAGCTTACCTGTGGTCTTGCCTGCTGATCTTGGGGTTTGTCGATCTTCACAGTCTGTGAGCAAGAGCTCTGCTCTCTGACCTACTGATCTTGGGTTCGCCAACCCCTCTGGCTACATGGATCAGGAGAAGCTTCTATCCTGACCCACTGACTTGGGATGTTACAGCCTCTACAACCACTTGACCCATTTCCTTGATATAAATCTCTCTATATGCTTTACTGGTTTTGCTTCTCTAGAGAACCCAGCCTAAGACACCATGATACCCCCATCATGAAGATTCCTCTTTGCTGCCAGAGGTCATGCCCAGTTTCTTAATTTACAAAGTTTCTCTCTCTTTAACCCATTTGTTATGACTTGAATTGTGTGCCACACCCCCCAGCAACCAAATATGTGTTGAATTCCTGGCCCTTGTACCTGTGGATATGATTCTGTTTGGAAATATGGTTTTCTTTTGTTATGTTAATGAGGTCAAACCAGCATACCATGGATCCTAAACCTAATCACTTCTGAGTGATTAAACTAGAATAGATACAGAGACACACACAGAGGAAGATAAAAGCCATGTGAGGATTTTCTGCAAGCCAAGAGACATCAAGGAACCAAGGAATGCCTGGGCTACAGTCCAGGAAAGAATCGATAGGGCCAAGACCTTGATTTGGACTTCTAGCCTCCAGAACTGAGAGGAAATAAATTTCTGTTCATTAAAGCCACCTACTTGTGGCGTTTCTGTTAAGCAGCGCTAGGTAACTGAGACACAATTTTCCTGGCTGCTGCCGTTCCTCCAATGTCCTTATATCACAGCCTTCCATAATAGCCCCACCTGCCTACCCTAGAGTGGCTCCTATGAGTGTGTCTTTCTGCCTGAGTAAAACATAGAAGAATAATAAGGGTGAAAAGGATAAGCAAGGACATTTAGTTGAATGCACTATCTATATTCTAGCTTCCTTTTTTATCCCTGCTCCAGGTAGTCAGGTTTCTCTTACACACCTGCAGTGATGGACACTCCTATAAGGCCCTGCTGGGTCAGGGCAGGTAAGAGAAGACCACAGAGATGGAAGTTCACTGGCTATGGCTGCACCTTCCATTCAGAGAAGATGGTATCGCAGGGGTGCCTATTCACCAAGCAGGACTATGAGTAGAAAGGCACATTCTACTCTTGTTACAATACTATTTACTATGTTTGGAACACAGTCTAAGGAAATCAGTTTGACTTGAATCCCAAAGGAGGCTAAGTGGGTAAAAACCTGGATGTCCCTGGAGCCTGGACTATAAGAGTGATTTTGTAACCAGTTAATAGTGTCTACTTTTACGGATCTAGTCATTTCTATGCCAAGAAATTTGGAAGACAGCTGCTTGGCCAACTGATTGGAAGAGATCCATGTTTGTGCCTATTCCCAAGAAAGGTGATCTAGGTGAATGTAGAAACTATCAAACAGTATCATTAATATCACACACAAGTAAAATATTGCTGAAGATCATTCAACAGCAGTATATCGACAGGAAACTGTCAGAAATTCAAGCTGGATTCAGAAGAGGGTGTGGAAACAGGGATATGGTTGCTGATGTCAGATGGATCATGGCTGAAAGCAGAGAATACCAGAAAGATATTTACCTGTGTTTTATTGACTATGCAAAGGCATTCGACTGTGTGGATCATAACACATTATGGAAAACATTGTGAAGAAAGGTGTCTTAATCATCTAGTGCTGCTCTAACAGAAATACCATGAGTGGATGGCTTTAACAAAGAGAAGTTTATTCCAAAGGTACTATGGCAGAAGAGGCACAAGCTAGACATTTCCATTACAAATGGGAGAAATTGCAGGGAAAGAAGGCATAACAGGCACCAGGGAAGTCGGCAGAACACATTACATTAGCCCTCAAGGCTTTGAAAATAATCTTCTGTTCTCTGAGACAATTTACACAATAGCCCTGCCCTCCAAACTCTAGGTATTGGCCACAGTCTCCGGATTCTGAGTGGAGGCCTCTGGCCCTGGGTTTCAGCTCCGTCTTCCAGGCCCACTGGCAAGGCACTCTGCTCCCTTGGCTTTAGGCGCATCATTCTCCTAGTCCATCAGAGTAACAACTCCACCCTTAGAAATACCAGAGGCCATGGCTCCACCCTTTGAAACCCCAGAGGTCCTGGCCATACCTTTTGAGATTGAGGCAGCTCTGCTTCTTGTGTTCCTTGCTTTTTCAGCTTCTGTTTCCTGTGGCCTCTTGGCCCTCAGGCGTCACGCCCACATCTGTCCTGTTGGGGCAAGTGTTCCAAAGCTCTGTAGCTCCACTGATGATAAGTGCCCAGAGGCACCCCCACTCCGCCAGGAAGCCTTCTGCACACAGGCACTCAGCTCTCTCACTCTGTGGGTCAGCTCCAGCACCAACTTGCGCTGGTCTCCTGGTTCTGCTGCTGCTGGTTCTCTGTCACTACTGCTTCTCTGCTACTGCAGGTTCTCTGTTGCTGCTGGTCCTCTGCTGCTCCTCTGTCCATTCGGTTTCAAAACTGATTCCACATTTTAGGTATCTGTTAGAGCAGCACCCTGCTGTCAGTACCAAATTCTGTCTTAGTCATCTAGTGCTTCTCTAACAGAAATACCACGAGTGGATGGCTTTAACAAAGAGAAGTTTATTCTCTCACAGTCCAGTAGGCTACAAGTCCAAATTCAGGGTGTCAGCTCCAAGGGAATGCTTTCTCTGTTGGCTCTGGAGGAAGGTCCATGTCATCAATCTTTCTTTTGTCTGGGAGCTTCTCTGCACAGGAACCTCAAGTCCAAAGGAGGCGCTCTGCTCCCGGGACTGCTTTCTTGGTGGTATGAGGTTCCCAAGTGTCTCTGCTTGCTTCTCTCTTTTACATCTCAAAAGAGATTGGATTAAGACACTACCTAATCTTGTAAACCTCATCAGTATAACCTCATCACAGTGACAGAATTTACAACACATAAGGAGATCACTTATAACCTCATCATAGTAATAGAGTTTACAACACATAAGGAAATCACATCAGATTACACAATCATACAATACTGGGAATCATGACCCAGCCAAGTTAACAGATATTTTTAGGGGACACAATTCAATCCATGACAAATGGGAATTCTGGAACACTTAATACTGCTCATGAGGAACCTCTATATAGGCCAAGAGGCAGTCTTTCCAACAGAACAAGAAGATATTGCGTGGTTTAAAGTCAGGAAAGGTGTGCGTCGGGGTTGTATCCTTTCACCATATCAATTCAATTTGCATGCTGAGCAAATAATCCAAGAAGCTAGACTATATGAAGAAGCATGGGGCATCAGAATTGGGGGAAGACTCATTAGCAACCTGTGTTATGCAGATGACACAACCTTGCTTGCTGAAAGTGAAGAGGACTTCAAGTACTTACTGATTACACCTCAACACAGAAAACAAAAATCCTTACAACTTAACCAATAAGCAACATCATCATAAACAGAGAAAACATTGAAGTTGTCAAGGATTTCATTTTACTTGGATCCAAAATCAACACCCATGAAAGCAGCAGTCAAGAAATCAAAAGACGCATTGCTCTAAAGCAAAGATGTCACCTTGAAGACCAAGGTGTGCCTGACCTAAGCCATGGTGTTTTCAACCACCTCATATGCATGTGAAAGCTGGACAATGAATAAGAAAGACCAAAGAAGAACTGACGCCTTTGAATTGTGGTGTTGGCAAAGAATATTGAATATACCATGGATTGCCAAAAGAACTAACAAATCTGTCTTGCAAGAAGCACAATCAGAATGGTCCCTAGAAGCAAGGATGGCAAGATTTCGTCTCACATACTTTGGACATGTTATCAGGAGGGATCAGTCCCTGGAGAAGGACATCATGCTTGGTAAAGTAGAGAATCAGCAAAAAAGAGGAAGACCATCCATAAGAAGGATGACACAGTGGCTGCAAAAATTGGCTCAAGCATAACAATGATAGTGAGGATGGTGCAGGAGTGGGCAGTGTTTTTTTCTGTTGTACATAGGGTCGCTATGAGTTGGAACTGACTTGACAGCACCTAACAACAACAGTATTTTGGAAGACACATCAGTTTTCTTAATTTGATTATTTCCTCTGCATTATTCTGATATCAAAGGTTCTTAAAGTAAGGCTTTTGGCCACTCTCAGTTGTAAAGCAATGGCAAAGCTTACATATAATTAGATTTTTAAAACATTCACTCAGTAATGTATCTTTTGTTATGATCTTAAATCATGGCCTTATCTAACCAGATGATTTCATGTCTCAAGTATGCCCCAGGTCTCTGATTATTATTATTATTTTTTAATTCCCAGCACTTGCAAGTCTAAAGTAAGGATATTTATCACCTACCATGTTCACAGGGGCATTGGTGGTTCAGTGATAGAATTCTTACCAACCATGCCGGAGACCCAGGTTTGAATCTCAGCCAGTGCGCCTTGTGATGGTTAAGATTGTGTATTAACTCGGCTGGGCCATGATTCTCAGTGTTTATATGTGATCACTCCCATGATTGAATATGCTGTGAGTAACCAATCAGTTGAAAGGGAGTTTCCTTGGGGGTGTGGCCTGAATCTGAATATAAACAGACGTTCTGGCTTTTTGCTCTCTCTGGATCGTGCGGCTGCTTCCTGTTCATCTGACCTCTGGTTCTTGGGACTTGAGCCAGCAGCTTATCTGCTGATCCTGGGATTCCTCGATCTTCACAGCCTGTGAGTGGAGTTCTGCTTTCCAACCTGCAGATCTTGAGTTCGCCAGCCCCTGTGGCTACATGAATCTGGAGAAGCCTCTATTCTAATCCGCAGACTTGGAGCGTTCTAGCCTCTACAATCGCATGAGCTGTTTCTTTGATATAAGTCTCTCTCTATATATATTTATACACTTTACTAGTTTGGCTTCTCTAGAGAACCCAGCCTAAGAAACACCTCATGTGCAGTCATCTGTCAGTGGAGGCTTGAGTGTTACTATGATGCTGAACAGGTTTCAAGGAACTTCCCAACTAAGATGGACCAGGAAGAAAAAGACCTGGTGGTCTCCTTCCAAAAATCTGATGGTGAAAACCCTATGGATTACAATGGCCCTATTGATCACCGATACTGAGGATGGCACAGAACTGGGTGTTTACTTTCCTTGTGCATGGCACCACCATGGGTTGAAGGCTGACTGGACGGCATGTAACAACAACAACTCATTTTAGTATTTTTAGTTCTGAATTCCTTTCAATGGAGTCGAGCTAATTCCTCCTGTACAATTTGTCATATGCTCAAGAGAATGGGGTGTCCTTCTTAGATAGCAAAAACCCTTTGTGGAGAAAACCAGGGTGAAGGCTTGGTATTTAGTCATTGGTATTAATTCAAATTGAAAAACCCCCCAAATAGGTAGGAAAGTCCAAACGATGCCTCACAGCGGACAGATTCCAAGTTGCTGTTTGTCTGTTTGTCCTCCTGAGCAGGCTCTCATGTCCTTTCCAGGGGAGAAGAATAAACTAAACTACTCTGAAAATCACTAGAATGATAAATGTTAGTTCCTAAATAACCATCAGATATTAAAATCATATTTAAAGCTTAGATCTGTTTATGGTTTTGTTTCTTCTACACATTTTCAAATCCTTTTCAAGGTGGCACTACAAGCACGTGTACAGTAACTGAAATTTCAGTTTTTAGGGATATTCTTTGGGCTTAAAGAATGTTCTTTGTAGGGCTGAAGTGAGAGCTCAGTTATGATGCCAGAGGAACTGCTCTTGACTGCCTTCATTCTCCGCTTCTTTCACCATCCAGTTCCTTCTGGATCTCCTTTACTAAATACAAACTCACACTGAGGGTGCCCAGCCAGAGTCCCAGCAAGGCTACCAAGAGCTCCAGATGCAGTATTTTCTTATCTCCTTCCTCCTCCCTCATCAAAACAGGCAGTCCTGAATTCTGTTTCTTCTTTACTGGGACTGCAGCCCTGGTGGCATAGTGGTTAAGCGTTCAGCTGCTAACCAAAAGGGACCAAGACTAACGTACGTAGTTTCCCCATTTTGAATAATGTGTCTCATTTACCACAGAGGAGTGATTGTAGGGAGATGTTGTTGGAAAGGGATGGTCAAATCGCATCTCCTACTAACTTATTTCATTTTTGTAGAGTAGTCTTATTCCTAGTTAAAATTGATTAGTCTTGCAGAGTTGGGAAATAGAATAAATTCACCAAGATTGCTAAATTGTAAGCTCCTTGAGGGAAAAAATGATTTCATCTATTCCCACAGTACCCAGCAAGGTATTTTGCCTTTGATAGGCACTTAATAAACATATTTTTTGGTAGCATGATTATCATTAGTTTTAGATTGTTATGCTCAATCATTGCATAACATTTAGAAGCATTTAGCAAGTCTTTTGTCCATGCACTGTCTGTTTACAATGAACTTGGAGTATGAAAACTGGAATGTCATTTCCAAATGTTAACATCTGTGACTAATCTGCCTCTGTGTGCTCAGACCTCCATGGCATTTCCAGTTCTGCATCTGAGTCACTGACTCAATGGCCAGATTTAAGACAGCTTTGGTGGTAGATTTGGGCCTTCGTGGGTTTAGTGACAGTTTGTATGTGTGTATGTGAGTGTGATCAAAATTCTATTTTATTTATGTGAATTCAACACTTCTATTTTTTGCAAAAATGTAAAACTATTTTTTCTCTTAAAGTTTCTTGAATTTAAAAAGTGGTGTTGTTTTTATCTACCATTGAGTTGGCCTCTGATTCAAGGTAGTCCCCTGCACAATGGAATAAAATGCTGCCTGGTCCTGCACCATCCCCATGATTGGTTGTGGATAGAACCGTTGTGATCCATAAGGTTTTCATTGGCTGATTTTCAAAAGTAGATCACCAGGCCTTTCTTCCTAGTCTGTTTTTGACTGAAAGCTTCCCTGAAACCTGTTCTGAATCATAGCAACACACAAGCCTCCACTGACAGACAAGTAGTGGCTGTGCATGACGTACATTGGTCTGGAATTGAACTGGGTCTCCTGCATGGAAGGTAGAACTCTATGACTGAACCACCAATGCCCTCATGCTTAAAAAGTAAGTACGAAAATAAACAAAATAGTGCAAAGAGAATAATTAGAGGACTCATATTCACACACATACATGTGTTTATGCAAAACAGTGATAAACATTGATTGAGGATGCATATCAAAATAATATCCTTCATGTTTCTACATTGGGTGGAAGGTGAATTAAATGATGACTGAAGCATTTTCTCCCTCCAGTGTTCCATAATTAATGCATCTGTTTGATAATAGTAGCCACTTTGAATAATATACAAAATTATAATCTTCATCAAGAGTTTCAATTGCAGAGTTTCTCTGTTTACTCAAAGACTGAAGCAATATGAAGACAGCTAATTCTGCATTTAAATAGGATTTAATCCCTGACATAGTTGAGATAGGGCTGTATATTCTTCAGTGTTTCAGAATTCAGAAATCAAGGTTCCAAATTCTTTATATGTAGAGGTGTAAAGATGGGAGTACTGAGGGTAGGGAGGAGGGAAAACCAGCATTTAGACAAAGCTATCCTTTCATATGCAGAAGACAAAGCATTTTATCTGCTTGTTTTCTATCTGCCTGGTCAGGCCCACCCTCCACCCTTGTCCATTCTGCTCGCTGCCCCATACTGGGAGTAGGACTGACCTTTATGGCCTACATCAAGGGCTGCCTTGCCCTATGGCTTCTGGTGGGGTTAGGTCAATGGGAGGCACCAGAAGGAGATGAAAGGGAGGGAGAGAGTAGAGTGCGGTGGGGTATTATTCACCTAAGTTTGGCTGTTTCTCTACAAAAGACCACAGCTCTTGTCAGGCAGCTTTCTCTCACAACTACAGCACTCTCTTCTGGTTCCAGTAACTTCTCCTACCCCTTGCTGCTTTAAGCCTAGGGGGTGGAAATGGTTCCCTGCTATTAATATGTCTGTCCCAGTTGGTTTCTCTTACGCCTGCCCACACAAGTACCACTTAGATGATCAACCTCTACCTTTTCATCCTTTTCCAATCTTAGCCCATCTTATTATTTTCTCGACCTTCATAAACTTTGAGGACAAAAGCCTATGTTATGCTTTACTAGTTCTTTTCTGGAAGGAAAGATTGGTGAATGTTGCAAAAGAGATGTATTCTGATCTGAACAGAACTACTTTTGTAAGCAGAAAAATAGATACCCTTCCTTCTCAGTCAGATGAAAATTGAGGAGAACAAGGGCACCCCTTGAATAAGAACTAAGTATCATCAAGTCAGAGTTGATTTTTCTATAACTAGAGGAATGCCATTAAGGAATATATGGGTTCTTTCTTATGCCGGCCATTTCTGGAGGGAAGGAAAGCAATCTGGCAGTAGACCAAAACTAAGCAGTGCTCTGCATAGTATCACTTACTGACCTAACGGAACAAAGCAATGACTTGCAAATTATACTGCAGTGACGAGACTATTTTATTCCTCATTATGATTTTAGGTTTTATTGTCTGTGGGAGTTATGATGCACTCAATCCAACTGGTCCAAGAGTGAATAAGCCATCCTGATTGTGCTTCACATTGGTAAGAAGAAGATAAGGAAGATCTCAGGCATCATCGAGTCCCTCTTGGAGTATTTTCCAGGACTTGGGGCACCATCTGGCATTGATGATTATCTTGTTGAGCCCCCATAACTCAATGCCTCAGTCATGGAGGACACACTAAAGAAGAAAGAAAACGTGAACCTTGGAGGGAATTCACTCCACATTTAGACAGTGGCTTTTTTTTTTTTTTTTTTGGTAAAGTAGAAGGAGGTTCATTTATAGACACTGAGAGAAGATTATGCTTTGGGATAGTGGGTGTACTCTTGGACAGTGGAACCAGAGTAAAAACTAGGGGGGATTGCCTAACTTTAAAAAAAAAAAAAAAAAAAAACTTTATTTTTTAGAACAGTTTTAGATTTACAGAAAAATTATGAAGATGGTACAGAAAGCTTCCATATACCCCCTGTGCACAGTTTCTCCTATTATTAACATCTTACATCAGTGTGGTATGTTTGTTACAATTAATGAACCAATATTGCTGCATTACTATTAGCTAAAGTCCATAGTTTATTCAGATATCCTTAGTTTTTCCTAACATCCTTTTTCTGTTCCAGGAACCATCCAGGATACCACATTATATTTAGTCCTCATGGCTTCTCAGACTCCTCTTGGCTATGTGAGTTTCTCAGACTTTCCTTGTTTTGATGACCTTGACAGTTTTGAGGAGTACTGGTCAGGTATGTTGTAGAAAGTCTCTCAGTTGGGATTTGTCTGATATTTTTCTTAGAATTAGATTGGGGTTATGTGTTTTTGGGAGTTAGACCACAGAGGTAAAGTGCCATTTTTCATCACATCACATTAAAGGTAGAGACTATCAATGTGACTTATGACTGTAGATGTTGACCTTTGTCACCTGACTGAGGTAGTGTTTGTCAGGTTTCTCTATGGTAAAGTTGCCCTTTCCGCCTTGCCCTTCCATACTGTACTGTTGGGCAGGAAGTCACTATGAGCAGCCTACATTCAAGGAGTGGGAGTTATGTTTCACCTTCTTGAGAAGGAGTAGTTGCATAATTTATTTGTAATTCTTCTGCATGAGAGATTTGTCTCCCCGTCCATTTATTAATTTATTCAATCATTAAGTTATAACAGTATGGACTCATGGATATGTTATACTTTGAGTTATAATCCAATACTACTTTTTTATTTGTTGCTCAAATTGTTCCAGCTTTGACCATTGGGAGCATTTTCAGTTGGCTCCTATGTCCCTTTGACATACTCCCATCATTGTATTTTTTGTTTTTTAGCATTTTCTTACTTTCTGGTTTGCCTAAATTTTAGGTGAGGAAATAATATCTAAAACACAGTTTTAGCTCCCTCCGTCATATTCTCTCTCCCTACCACAATTACCACAAAATGTTTTTAAGAAAGAAATTCATATATTCCTGCACATTACTGTGAGGGTTTGGGGGGAGAAGGAAAGGGCTGAGCTGTAGAGGGGGGTTGACCTGTTTTTCCTTTAACTTTGTCCTGATGCTGGTGACCAGGGATGGAAGCCTATAGATAAGCCTGTAGAAGGCTTCTGTCATTGAGTTCTGAGGGTGACTTTGTTGTCAGTGGTCCCAGATTTCAGAGAGCAGTTAAAAAAAAACACGATATCAATGGAAAGTTCCTGAATGGCTGGCCTAAAAGAGACATTAAGTCCTCAAGTTTCTGTTGCAAACTGTATGCTCGAGCAGGAGTAACAAAGTCAAATGCAGATCACCTAAAGGAGTGAAGGAGGCTTGCCTAAGACAATAGGGAGTAACGGAGACTATAGTGATCTGGAGAGTGTGTCTTCACTAAAAGGGGCAGCCACAGTTCAGTGCAGCCAATTGTTGCTTTGCAGGAATGTAGTCCAGAGTTGTCAGAGCTTCAATTATCCAAGGTCAGCTGAAAGCCCAGATTTCATATAAAGGATTCTAATTTTTAAATCAACCACCCATCTGTCAGTTTGCCATTCTGCAGTGGCTTGCATGTTGCTAAGATGTTGGCAACTTATACCACTAGCATTTCAAATACAAGCAGGGTCACATACTGTGGACAGATTTCAGCGGAGCTTCCAGACTAAGACAAATTAGGAAGAAACGCCTGGTGATTTACTTCCTAAAATTAGCCAATGAAGACTCTTTGGATTACAACAGAATATTGTCTGATATAGTGCTGGAAGATGAGCACCCTAGGTTGGATCAAAAACCCAAAGCTGTTGCTGTTGCGATTACAGCTCATAGTGACCCTATAGATTGGAAGGAATTCCAAATATACAATGGACTTGAGCATATCAATGATCATGAAGACGGCTCAGGACTGGGCAACATTTTGTTCTGTTGTACATGGGGTTACCATGAGTTGGAACCAACTCAATGCAACTAACAACAACAAAAAAGATTTTTTAAATGTTGGCACCTAGTTCAAATTTAAACACTGAGTGGAACAAACATGGCACATCTTTGGGCCAGAGAAGCCTATGAACCTTCAGATTTTGAACTCTGGCTGGAAGAAGTTGACCTCTGACCAGTAGAATTAGATGTTGGACAACACATACAGTGGGGACAATGATACTCAGGGCCTGTACCAGGGTCCATTAGCCTTAAACAATAGACATCTCAGAGTTTATTAGACCTGAAGTCCACTTTTGATTTTTAATAATAGAGCTGAATTGACACTTCTCTGCCTTCACATTTTGGATGGCGTTATAGCCTCCTTGCCATTAAAGGAGAAGAGTTCTCTCAGTTATTTACTTTAAACAGAAACTTCAGCCAAATAAAATAGTTTGTAGTGGTGTTGAGAGAAATGAAATCCACAGATATTCAAAATCAAAGCTTATTTTAGCTATTAATAGAAACAACCTAAATTTTACAGCCACAATGTGGTACTTCAGACCAGCAGGGGAAGGATGGACTTTCAATAAATAGTGATGGAATAAGTGAATGTCCTTATAAAAATATTAATTTTACCCTTAACCTCACACACCACATACTCATAGTTGGATCATAGACCTAAATGTGAAAAGCAAAGCAATAAAGTTTCTAGATTATAAAGAGGAGAATATTTGCATGACCTCAAGGTAGGGAATGATTTCTTAAACAAGCACAAAAAGCAATAGTCATAAAGAAAAGATTGATAAATTGACTACACTAAAATTTAAAAAAACTTCATTTCTTCAAAGTATCTTGTTAGGAGAGTAGAAAGTCAAATCACAAACTGGGGAATGTTAAACTGCAACACAAATAACCAACAAAGGACACTTAGCCAGAAGATATAAAGTTCTTATTGAAGCAATAATAAAAAGAACAACAACAACAAAAAATCAACAAACCAACCAAATACATAAAAAACCCCAAACCTGTTGGCATTGAGTTGATTCCAACTCATGGTGACTCCATGTGTTACAGAGTAGAGCTGAGTTCCATAAGGTTTTCTTGGCTGTAATCTTTATGGAAGCATATCATCAGGTCTTTCTTCTGTAGCACCTGTGGGTGGATTCAAATCGTCAACCTTTTGGTTAGTAGTCAAGTGCAAACTGTTTGCACACCCAGGGGCCTTGACAAACAACCAAATAGAAAAATGACCAAAGACCTAAACAAACACTTTACAAAAGAGAAAATCCAAATGATCAATAAACATATAAAAAATTCCTGAAAGGAAAAAGCAAAATGACCAAAGTTTGGCCACCAAATTGACCAGAAATAGACCTTGATAGCATCAGGTGTTGATGAGGATGGGAAGCATTGGAGCTCTCACACTCTGCTGGTGGGGGAGAAAAACGTACCTTAAAAAAAGTTTGTGGTATTTAATAAGGCTGAAATCAACTGAACACATTCTACAAACCAGTAATTCCAATTGTGGGTACATAACCCACTGCCGTCGAGTCGATTCTGACTCATAGTGACCCCAAAGGGTTTCTGAGACTGTAAATCTCTATGGAAGCAGACTGCCATATCTTTCTCCTGTGGAGCTGCTGGTGGTTTTGAACTGCCAGCCTTTCGGTTAGTAGTCGATCACTTTAACCACTGTGCCACCAGTAGGCACATAGCTCACAGAAATGTGTGCCTAATTGTATTAGGAGTAATGTATAAAAATGTTAATAAGTAATATAGTCTATAATAGCGTCCAACTGGAAAAAACAAATGTCCATCAACACTGAAATGCATACATAAATTGTGATAAATTCATACTGCAGAATGCAGTAAATTCATACTACACAGAAATGCAAAGAATAAATGCACCAATACATGAAACAACCTGGATGAATCCTAAGGACATATGTCACTTATTCAACAGTGTGCCACTTAGACCCTTCCTTCAGAACCAAGGCTCTCATTCCCCAGATGGCAGCAGTATTGGCTACTGAAGGCTCGTTTCTGTGTCTCAGTGTTAGTTCAGGTCTGCCAGGAAGCAGATGCCAAGACACGATTAAGTATGCAAAGGTTTTTTTTTTTTAAAGGGTAAATGTCTGTGTGACAGAAAATAAGGAGGAAGTTGGAGAAGGTTGGTAGAGCTGCCAGACTGCGGTGCAAGTCTTAGTGTGATTAACTCAAAAAGATGGAAGGAAGGCTGGGTGGGAGCATTCTAGAGGGCTGTGAAATCTAAGAAAGGTTCCACAGAGATTTTGGGGAGTCCTTTAGCCAAAGTTGCCAGTCAGTGAGTCAGGCACAGGCCTGCCTTAGTATCCTGCTGTGCTCAGTCATTGGCTGGGAGAAGTCATGGGAAAGAGTAGCATAAGCATAATCATGGAATGAAATTCAGAACACAGGAGATAGGGCCCTCGGTCAGCTGGGCTCCTCATAGTTGGTGACTCACATTCTCATGGCTGCCACAGCCCTTACCTTGAGCTGTACACGTATACTTCTTCATGCAGATTTGGGGGGCAGTTTCTGCATGGTTCCCATGGGTCTTTATTCCTGAGGTAGAACTCAGAAGAGGAAGATTAATGGGATGATCTATAGCCTTCATCACTGCAGTTGAACTAATTGCTCACTCCTCTATCCGTTTTAAGTTCCCCTCACCCTCAGCTATTACCTTGGCAGGTCTTGGTGGCTTACATGGTTGTGTCACCAAAATGCTCATTCCTGAAGAGTTTTAAACCTGGATAATGATAACCTTCTTTAGTTTAGGGTTGCTATACATGCCTGTTCAGAGTTACAACGGGTCAAAAAGCACAAGTAAGCCCAAATGGGTCACCTGGGTTTCACCCATAGTCCTTCCTGCCTCCCTTCCTCTCCTGCTGATCAGGGTCTATTATCACTGTCACAATGTTAATTCCTCTTTTCACCTGATGTCTCTGTATACAAAGATTCCAACGTGCCCTGGTGGTCACTGTAACTTGTGATTCAGTGGGACTGTTGCTATGTCCCTGTGAAGAGTGAGTCCCCTCTGGGGCCAGGACTGTCCATCTTGCAAGTCCAGAGTTGCAGGATGGGAAACAAAAACAAAAACAAAAAAACACTTTTTTCCGATCCTGTAACTTCCCTTCTCATTTTTGTAACAATATCTTTTGTAGAGAAAAAGTTCTTAAATTTGATGAAGTTCAATTTATTGATTTTTTCGTAGTTAATGATTTCTGTGTCCTATTTAAGAAATGTTTGCCAAACTCAGTGTCAGTAAAATTTTCTCCAGTGTTTTCTTTTCTTTTATTTATTTTACAGTGCTTTAGGTTAAAATTTACAGCATAAATTAGTTTCTTATTAAAAAATGTATACACAAATTGTTTTGTGACATTGTTTGCAATCCCTGCAATGTGTTAGCACTGTCCCCCTTTTCCACCCTGAGTTCGCCGTGTTCATTCCTTCAGTCTTCCTGTCCCTTCCTGCTTTCTCATTTTTGCTTTGGGAAGGTGTTGCCCATTTGGTCTTGTATACTTTATTGAACTAAGAAACATGTTCCTCACGTGTGTTACCATTTGTTTTATAGACCTGTCTAATCTTTGGCTCCCCCACGTGTCTGTCAGTTTGTTGTACTATGGGGGCTTGCATATTGCTGTGATGCTGGAAGCTATGCCACCGGTATTCAAATACCAACTGGGCACCCAAGGTGGACAGGTTCCAGCTGAGCTTTCAGACTAAGATAGACTAGGAAAAAAGACCTGAAAGTTTACTTCTGAAAATAATTAGCCAGTGAAAATCTGACGAATGGCGGCGGGAACATAATATGATATAGGGCCAGAAGATGAGCCCCTCAGGTTGGAAAGCACTCAAAATACAACTAGGGAAGAGCTGCCTCCTCAGAGTAGGGTCAACCTTAATGACATGGACGGACTAAAGCTTTTGGGACCTTCATTTTCTGATGTGGCATGACTCAAAATGAGAAGAAGCAGCTGCAAATATCCATTAATAATCTGAACATGGAATGTACGAAGTATGAATCTAGGAAAATTGGAAATCGTCAAAAGTGAAATGGACTGCATAAAGATTGATATCTTAGTCATTAGTGAGCTGAAATGGACTGGTATTGGCCATTTTGAATTGGACAATCATATGGTCTACTATGCTGGGAATGACAACTTGAAGAGGAATGGTGTTGCATTAATCATCAAAAAGAACATTTCAGGATCAATCCTGAAGTACACTGTCGGTGATAGGCTAATATCCACACGCCTATAAGAAAGACCACCAACCACTAAGGCCAAAGATGAAGAAACTGAATATTTTTACCAACTTTTGCAGTCTGAAATTGATAGAATATGCCATCAGGATGTATTGATAATTACTGGTGATTGGAATGTGAAAGTTGGAAACAAAGAAGAAGGATCAGTAGTTGGAAAATATGGCCTTGGGGATAGAAATGCCGCTGGAGATCACACGATAGAATTTTGCAAGACCAAGAATTTCTTCATCACAAATACCTTTTTTCAACAACATAAGCGGTGACTATACATGTGGACCTCACCAGATGGAATACACAAAAATCAAATCGACTACATCTGTGGTAAGAAACAATGGAAAAGCTCAACATCATCAGTCAGAACAAGGCCAGGGGCTGACTGTGGAACCGACCATGAATTGCTCATATGCAAGTTCAAGTTGAAGCTGAAGAAAATTAGAACAAGTCAACTAAAGCTTAAGTACAATCTAGAGTATATCCCGTCTGAATTTAGAGACTCTCTCAAGAATAGATTTGACTGGTTGAACACCAGAGGTGTTGTGAAATGACATAAAGGACATCATACATGAGGAAAGCAAGAGGTCATTAAAAAGACAGGAAAGAAAGAAAAGACCAAAATGGATGTCAGAAGAGACTGTGCAACTTGCTCTGGAATGTCGAGTAGCTATAGCAAAAGGAAGAAATGATGAAGTAAAAGAGCTGAACAGCAGATTTCAAAGGGCAGCTCAAGAAGACAAAGTAAAGTATTATAATGGCGTGGTGCAAAGACCTGGAGATAGAAAACCAAAAGGGAAGAACACGGTCAGCATTTCTCAAGCTGAAAGAACTGAAGAAAAGTTCAAGCCTCACGTTGCAATATTGAAGGATTCTATGGGGAAAATATTAAATGACCCAGGAAGGAACAAAAGAAGATGGAAGGAATACACAAAGTCACTATACCAAAAAGAATTGGTCGATGTTCAACCATTTCAGTAGGTAGCATATGATCAGAAACTGATGGTACTGAAGGAAGAGGTCCAACCTGCACAGAAGTGAATGGCGAAAAACAAGTCTCCAGGAATTGATGGAATACCAATTGAGATATTTCAACAAACGGATACAGTGCTGGAAATGCTCACTCATCTATGCCAAGAAATTTGGTAGACAGCTACTTGGCCAACTGACTGGAAGAGATTCATATTTATACCTATTCTCAAGAAAAGTGATCCAACTGAATGCTGAAATTATATAACAATACCATTAATATCACATGCAAGTAAAACTTTACTGAAAATCAGTCAAAAGCGGCTGCAGCCGTGTATCAACAGGGAACTGCTGGAAATTCAAGCCGGATTCAGAAGAGGACTTGGAACCAGGGATGTCATTGCTGATGTCAGATGGATCACGGCTGAAAGCAGAGAATACCAGAAAGATATTTACCTGTGTTTTATTGATTATGCAAAGGCATTCGACTGTGTGGATCATAACAAATTATGGATAACATTGCCAAAAAATGAGAATTTCAGAACACTTAACTGTACTGTGAAGAACCTGTACATAGATGAAGAGGCAGTCGTTCAAACAGAACAAGGAGATACTGTATGGTTTAAAGTTAGGAAAGGTGTGCCTCAGGGTTGTATCCTTTCACCATACCTATTCAATCTGTATGCTAAGCAAATAATCCAAGAAGCTAGACTATATGAAGATCGTGGTATCAATATTGAATGAAGACTCATTAACAGCCTGCATTATGCAGATGACACAACCTTGCTTGCTGAAAGTGAAGAGGACTTCAAGCACTTACTGATGAAGATCAAAGACCAAAACCTTCAGTATGGATTACATCTCAACATAAAACAAAAATCCTCACAACTGGACCAATAAGCAACATCACGATAAATGGAGAAAACATTGAAATTGTCAAGGATTTCATTTTACTTGGATCCACAATCAACACCCATGGAAACAGCAGTCAAGAAATCAAAAGATGCATTGCATTGTGCAAATCTGTTGCAAAAGACCTCTTTAATCTGTTGAAAAGCAAAGATGTTGCTTTGAAAAGTAAGGTATGCTTGACCCAGTCGCCTCGTATGCATGGGAAAGCTGGACGATGAATAAGGAAGACTGAAGGAAAATTTACACCTTTGATTTGCAGTGTTGGTGAAGAATACTGAATATACCACGGACTGTCAAAAGAACGAACAAATATGTCCTGGAAGAAGTACACCCAGAATGCTCCTCAGAAGCAAAGATGGCGAGACTACGCCTCACATACTTTGGACATGTTATCAGGAGGGATCAGTCCCTGGAGAAGGACATCATGCTTGGCAAAGTAGAGGGTTAGCGAAAAAGAGAAAGACCGTCAATGAGATAGATTGACACAGTGGCTGCAAAAATGGGCTCAAGCATAACAATGGTTGTGAGGATGGGGCAGGACAGGGCAGTGCTTCGTTCTGCCGTACATAGTGTCCTTATGAGTCAGAACTGATTAGATGGCACCTAACAACAGCAACAATCTTTGGCTGAAAAGTGGGCTTTGGGAATGGCTTCATTTCTGAGTTAGTAGGATGCCTGGGGGCTATAGTCTTGGGGGTTCCTCCAGTCTTTGTCAGATTAGTAAGTCTGATCTTTTTTTGTGAATTTGAATTTTGTTCTTCATTTTTCTCTTGCTCTGTCCAGGACCCTCTATTGTGATCCCTTTCAGAGTGGTCAGTGGTGGTAGCCAGGCACCATCTAGTTCTTCTGGGCTCAGGGTGGTGGAGACTGTGGTTCATGTGGTCCTTTAGTCCTCTGGGCTAATATTTTCCTTTTATCTTTGGTTTACTTCGTTCTCCTTTGCTCTGGATGGGATGGGACCAATAAATGTATCTTAGATGGCTGCTCACATGCTTTTAAGACCCCAGACACACTCACCAAAGAAGGATGCCGAACATTTTCTTTATAAACTATGTTATGCCAATTGCACTAGGTATGTCCAAAGACCAAGGTCTCCAGGCCTCAGCCCCAGCAACTGCATCCTTCAAGTTGTTTCTATGTGTCTAGGAAGCTTCTATGACTTTGCCTTGGTCAAGTTGTGCTGACTTCCCCTATATTGTGTGTTGTCTTTCCCTTCACCAAAGTTGATTCTTGTCTGCTATCTAGTTAGTGTTTTCTCCTCCCCATCCCTCCACTCCCTCATAACCATTACAGTTTATTTTTTTATGTGTATAAACCTTGAGTTTTTATAATAGGTGGTCTCATAGAATAATTTGTTTTTTTGTGATTGATTTACTTCACTTGGCATAATGCCCTCCAGATCCATCCATGTTGTGAGGTGTTTCACAGATTCATCATTGTTCTTTATTGTTGCATAGTGTTCCATTGTGTGTATGTACCATAGTTTATTTATCCATTCGTCTGTTAATGGGCACTTAGGTTGTTTCCATCTCTTTACTATCGTGAATAATGCTGCTATGAACATGGATGTGCATATATCTATTCTTGTAACAGCTCTTCTTTCTCTAGGTGGAATTGTTGGATCATATGGTATTTCTATTTCTATCTTTTAAAGGAGGCACTGTATCATTTTCCATGGTGGTTGCATCATTTTACATTCCCACCAGCAGTGCATACAGGTTTCAATCTCCCTTCAAACTCTCCAGAATTTTTTATTTTCTGTTTTTTTGATTAGTTCCAGTATTGTCTGGGTGAGAGGGTATCTCACCGTAGTTTGGATTTGCATTTCTCTAATGGCTAATGATCATAAGCATTGCCTGTTGACTGCCTGAATGTTTGTTTGGTGAAGTGTGTGTTCATATCCTTTGTCCATGTTTAATCAGATTATTTGTCTTTTTGTTGCTGAATTGTTGAAGTATTTTGTCGATTTTAGAGATTAGACCATTGTTGGATATATCATAGCCAAAATTTATTTCCCAGTGTATAAGTTCTCTTTTTACTCTTTTTGTGAAGTCTTTTGATGATCTGTTATTGTTGTTGTTAGATGCCATTGAGTCAGCTCTGACTCATAGGGACCCCATGTACAACAGAATGAAACGCTGCCCAGTTCTGCATCATCTTCACAATCAATATTATCTTTGAGCCCAATGTTGCCACCTCTGTGTGGATCCATCTGTCAAAGGTCTTCCTCTTTTTTGCTGACCCTCTACTTTACCAAGCAAGATGTCCTTCTCCAGGGACTGGTCTCTCCTGATAACATGTTCAAAGTGTGTGAGATGAAGTCTCGCCAACCTCACTTCTAAGGAGCTTTCTGGCTGTACTTCTTCCAAGATATATTTGTTCATTCTTCTTGCAGTCCATGGTATATTCGATATTCTATGTCAACACAATAATTTAAATGCATCAGTTCTTCTTCGGTCTTCCTTATTCATTGTTCAGCTTTCACATGCATATGAGGTAATTGAAAAGACCATGGATTGGGTTAGGCGCACCTTAGTCCTCAAAGTGACATCTTTGCTTTTTAACACTTTAAAGAGGTCTTTTGCAGCAGATTTCCCCAATGCAATACATTGTTATATCTGTTGAGCAATGCTTCCCTGGGTGTTGATTGTGGATCCAAGTAAAATGAAATCCTTGGCAACTTTAATATTTTCTCTGTTTATCATGATGTTGCTTATTGGTCCAGTTGTGAGGATTTTTGTTTTCTCTATGTTCAGGTGTAATCTACAGTGAAGACTGTACTCTTTGATCTTCATCATTAAGTGCTTTAAGTCTTCTTGACTTTCAGCAAGCAAGTTTGTATCATCTGCATATAACAGGTTGTTAATGAGTCTTCCACCAATTCTGATGCTGCATTCTTCTTCATATAGTCCATCTTCTAGGATTATTTACTTAGCATACAGATGGAATAAGTATGGTGAAAGGATACAACCTTGAACCACACCTTTCTTGATTTTAAAAGATGTAGTATCCCCTTGCTCTGTTCTAATGACTACCTCTTGGTCTACATACAGGTTCTGCATGAGCACAATTAAGTGTTCTGGAATTCTCATTCTTCACAATGTTATCCATAATTTGTTATGATCTACAAGTCGAATGCCTTTGCATAGTCAATAAAACACAGGTCAACATCTTTCTGGTATTCTCTGCTTTCAGCCAAGATCCATCTCACATCAGCAATGATATCCCTTCTTCCACATCCTCTTCTGAATCCAGCTGGAACTTCTGGCAGTTTCCTGTTGATGTAGTGTTGCAACTGCTTTTGAATGATCTTCAGCAAAATTCTACCTGTGTGTGCTGTTAATGGTATTGTTCAATAATTTCCACATTCTGTTGGGTCACCTATCTTTGGAATGGGCACAAATATGGATCTCTTCCAGTTGGTAGGCCAGGTAGCTGTCTTCCAAATTTCTTGACATAGATGACTGAGCACCTCCAGCTCTGCATCCATTTGTTGAAACATCTCAGTATTCCTCAATTCCTGTAGGCCCTATTTTTCACCAATGCCTTCAGGGCAGCTGTGACTTCTTTCTTCAATACACTGGTTCTTGATCATATGCTACCTCCTGAAATGGTCGAACATGGAAGACTTCTTTTTGGTACAGTGACTTTGTGTGTTCCTTCCATCTGTTTTTGATGCCTCCTGCATCATTCAATATTTTGCCCACAGAATCCTTCAAAATTGCAACTTGAGGCTTGAATTTTTTCTGCAGTTCTTTCAGCTTGAGAAATGTCAAGTGTGTTCTTCCCTTTTTGTTTTCTAAGTCCAGGTCTTTGCCCATTTCATTATAATATTTTAATTTGTCTTCTCGAGCTGCCCTTTGAAATCTTCCAGTCAGCTCTTTTACTTCATCATTTCTTCCATTTCCATTAGCTACTCTAGGTTCAAGAGCAAGTTTCAGAGTCTCTTCTGACATCCATTTTGGTCTTGTCTTGTCTTTCCTGTATTTTTAATGACCTTTTGCTTTCTTCATACATGATTTCCTTGATGTATTACCACAACTTGTCTGGCCTTTGGTCATTTGTGTTCAATGTGTCAAATCAATTCTTGAGATGGCCTCCAAATTCAGATGGGATATACTCAAGGTTGTATTTTGGCTCTCGTGGACTTGTTTTAGTTTTCTTCAGCTTCAACTTGAACTTGCATAGGAACAATTGATGATCTGTTCCACGGTCGGCCCCTGGACTTGTTCTGACTGATGATATTGAGCTTTTCTATTGTTTCTTTCCACAGATGTAGTTGATTTAATTGCTGTGTTTTCCCTCCATTGAGGTCCACATGTATAGTTGCCATTTATGTTTTTGAAAAAGGTTTTGCAATGAAGAAGTCGTTGGTTTTGCGAAATTCTACCGTGTGATCTCTGGAGTCATTTCTATCACCAAGGCCGTATTTTGCAACTACCAATCCTTCTTTGTTTCCAACTTTCACCTTCCAATCACCAGTAATTATCAATGCATCTTGATTGCATGTTCGATCAATCTCAGACTGCAGAAGTTGATTAAAATCTTCAATTTCCTCATCTTTGGCATTTGTGGTTGCTGAGTAAATTTGAATAATATTCGTATTAGCTGGGCTTTCTTGTAGGCTTATAGATATTATCCTATCACTGACAGCATTGTACTTCAGGATAGATCTTGACAATGAACATGACTCCAATCCTCTTCAATTTTTCATTCCCGCCATAGTAGACCATATGATTATCTGATTCAAAATGACCAACACCAGTCCATTTCAGCTCACTAATGCCTAGGATATTGATCTTTACGAATTCCATTTCATTTTTGATGACTTCCATTTTTCCTAGATTCATTCTTAGTACATTCCTCATTCCTATTATTAATGGATGTTTGCTACTGTTTCTTCTCTTTTTGAGTCATACCGCGTCAGCAAGTGAAGGCCCCAAAAGCTTTACTCCACCCACCTTTGAGGAGGCAACTTTCCCCCAATCATATTTTGAGTGCCTTCCAACCTGAGGGGCTCATCTCAGGCGCTATATCATACAATGTTCTGCTGCAATTCATAAGGTTTTCACTGGCCAGTTTTTTCAGAAGTAAACAGCTAGTTCCTTTTCCCTAATCTGTCTTATTCTGGAAGCTCTGTTGAAACTTGTTCATCAAGGGTGACCCTGCTGGTATTTGAAATACTGCTAGCAAAGCTTCCAGTGTCACAGCAACATGCCAGGATAGTATGATAAACTGAGAGACATGTGGTGGTTTAATGAGCATAATTCTTTAATTTGTAGGAGTTCCTAGTTATCAAGTTTATCTTGTGGTGTTTGTGCATTGTTAGTTATGGTTTGTACTGTATTTATGCCATGTATTAGTGCCCATAGCATTGTCCCTATTTTTTCTTCCATCTTCGTTGTCTTTTTAGGTTTTATATTTAGGTCTTTGATCCATTTTGAGTTAGTTTTTGTGGATGATGTGAAGTATGTGTCCTGTTTCATTTTTTTACATATGGGCATCTAGTTATGGCAGCACCATTTGTTAAAGAGACTGTCTTTTCCCCATTTAATGGACTTTGGCACTTTGTCAAATATCAGCTTCTCATACATGGAATGATTTATGTCTGGGTTCTCAATTCTGTCCCATTGGTCTGTGTATCTGTTGTTGTACCAGTACCAGGTTGTTTTGACTTCTGTGGCTGTATAGTATGTTCTAAGATCAGGTAGTGAGGCCTTCCAATTTGTTCTTCTTCTTCAATAACACTTTACTTATCTGTGGCCTCTTCCCTTTCCATATAAAGTTGGTGATAT
>NW_004444085.1:5525559-5534627 GCF_000243295.1 Trichechus manatus latirostris
TCTATATCTATCTATCTATATATATATATAAAGTTTCTATGTCTCATTAAGGAATGCTACTGGAATTTGGATCGAGAATGCATTATATCTGTAGATTGCTTTGGGTTCCCGTGTTTTCTTAGGTAAGTTTTACAGTTTTACACCTTGCATTTAGGATGAGTATCCATTTTGAGTTTGTTTTTGTATATGGTATGTTTTAAGGGTTAATACATCTTGAAATAAGCTGGTGTTAGCCCTTCAACTTGTATCTTTTTCAAAGTTATTTTAGCTATTTTAGGTCCATTTTATTTCCATATGAATTTTAAATTGAAGGTAATTAATAAAATTAGCTTGTCAATTTCTACAGAAAATACTGCTGGAATTTTCGTTGTAACTGTGTTGAATCTATAGATCAACTTGAGGAGAAGAATTGACATCTTATCAATATTGGAACTTTTGATCCATGAACAAACTATATCTCTCCATTTATTTAGATGTCTTTATCTTTTTTCTGCAATGTTCTACTACTTTTTAGAAGAGATTATTTAAAGAGTATTTTATATAAAAGATTGTGTATTTTGCAAATAGACTGTTTTACTTCTTTTCAATCTGAAAGCCTGATTGATACATGTTTTAGCCTATAAAAATCTGCATCAACACTTCAAAGTTTAAATCTGCTATTTGTAAACACCTCCTGTTCCCCTCTCTAAAAGTGATCAAGATTAGAGATGAATTTTACAACTTTACACTGAATGAGGAAGAGCGTTGATTCTGGTTTTCTCAATGAATACAATGACATTTGAAGCCAATAGCTTAAAAAAATGTAGAAGTTACCTTCTCTGTGCCTCAGCTTCTTCAATACAATAAACACAGAAGAATGGGACATTCTTGTACTATCAGTCACTACTTTTCCCCTCACCTACTTTACCTTCAGAGGAGACTTAGATGAAATATATAAACATGAAATGTAATAACACTGAATTTTGCTATAAGATATAGCAAGTCAAAGGCTTGTATACCTTAATAAGTTTACCTTTAACAGATATAAAAAAATGATCTGAAGTGTCTATAGCAATAAATTGCACTTCAGGGGTCTGATGCTTGTCATACCTCCCCTCTCCCTGAAGGATAAGGAGCTAGGACATTGCGTGACAAGCAGAGGGAAGAAAAAATCAAGGGAACATGGTAAAGGAGAGAAGGCTAGGTAGAGTCTACTCCACAGAGTGGTCAGAACAGACATCCTTGCCTTGCTCCCAAACTTAATGGGAAAAGATTGAGATTTTTATCATTATATCAACATAATATTTTATAATAAAAACATTTTTTATCATCATAATGTTAGCTCTAAGATTTTCCTAGATGCTCTTTATCAGATTGAGGAAGTTCCTTTCTATTTTTATTTTAGTAAGAGTTTTTAAAAAAATTCTTGATGGGCATTGAATTTTGTCAAATGCTTCTGTATCTTTTGAGATAATCGTATGATTTTTCTTTCTTAGTCTTTCAATATGATGAATTACATTGATTGCCTTTTTGAATATTGAACCAACCTTGCCTTTCTGTGATAAAAGCCACTTGGTGCATTTTCCCTGTTGTATGTTGCTGGATTTGAATTACTAATATTGTGTTAGCAGTTTTGTTTCTTTGTTCATGAGGGACATTGGAATGTTGCTTTCTTTTCTTGAATGTCTGTGTCTAATTTTGATATGAGGATAATGCTGACCTCATATATTGAGTTAGGAAGTTTTCCTTCCTCTTCCATCTTCTGAAATTCTTTGATTTGAATTGGTATTATTTCTTCCTTAAATATTTAGGAGAATTCACCAATGATCTATCTAGGCCTAGAGTTTTCTGTGTGGAACATTTACAATATTCTTTTATAAGTGCAGGATATTTCAGATATACTATCTCTTCTTGTGTGGACTTTTGTAGTTTTTAATCTTTCAATCAGGTTTTTCAGTTCATTTTGGTTGTTAAATTTCATGACATAAACTTTTCCTAATATTACTTTGTTGTTCTTTTAATGTCTGTAGAATTTGAAGTGGTTTCATCTTTTTCATTCCTGAAGATACATGTTCATTTTTACTTCCCTAATCAGTCTGGCTGTTGGTTTTTTTTATTGATTTTTCACAAAAAAATCACAATTTACTTTTCTTTATTATTATTATTATTATTTTTTTAAATTTCCAATCTTGTTGATTCTGCTCTTGCCTCTTCTTACTTTAATTTCATCTAATATGGTATTTTCTTACTAGTTTCTTA
Source organism: Trichechus manatus latirostris (assembly GCF_000243295.1). Lineage (NCBI taxonomy): Eukaryota > Metazoa > Chordata > Mammalia > Sirenia > Trichechidae > Trichechus > Trichechus manatus. The sequence goes on from NW_004444085.1 coordinate 5,527,798, forward strand.
AGGTAGAAGCTTGGATCATTCATCTGAGACCTTTCTTGTTTTCTAATGTAAGCATTTAATACTATAAATTTCCCTGTAAGCAGTTTTTTAGAGGCATTTCACAAGTTTTAATATGTGTGTCACTTTCCTTCATTTCAAGATATTTTTCAGAGGACTTCCAGTTTCAGCCAAGATGGAAGAACTGGAACTGGATTTACACCTCTGCCTAGCACGACTAAAAAAATGGACAAAATATATGAAAGAATATTTTCAAGACATTGGACATAAGTCAATCAAGGACAGTGATATGTGAGAGATAAATCTGGTGAGCTCCATAATTGCTCCAGCCTTGTAGAGTTTCCAGGCCACAGTTCAGGGAGGGGGAACCCAGAAAGATCCCAGTGGACTCCTAGAATTGAGGAAACTGAGCTGAGAGCATAGGGAAGGCAAAGTAGCTAGAATTCACAAGGCAGAATACTGGAAAGAATAAAACTCACAGAGATAGATTTCCAGATATCTGCAGAACGTTTCCCTTTGCCTATTTACCAGAGTACTGATAAGCGCATGTTGAAGGGAGATCCACCCAAAATAATTATAGGGGACAGTATCTAGAGTTCTCACAAGGCCTGGAAGAGTGTCTGTTCTCATCAGTCAGAATATATAATTTCCTAATTCACAGGGCATTAAGAAGAGTACTCATGAGGGTTTGGTCTCAGTTGTGGGGAATAACTAGCCCTAGGCTAATTAGTCTAATTAGCTTCTTAAAAATAAAACATCCAAACCACCTACCGTCATCAAGTTGAGTCGGACTCATAGCAACCCTATTGGACAGAGGAAAACTGCCCCATAGTGTTCCCAAGGCTATAAATCTTTATGGGAGCAGACTGCTACATCTTTCTCCCATGAAGTGGTTGGTGGGTTCGAATTGCTGACCTTTTGTTTAGCAGCCAAGCACTTTAACCTCTGTGCCATCAGGGCTCCATCAAGTTAAACATACACCTGCTCCTCACTTATCGACTATCTCACTATCCAACATTTCACAATTACAACAATAGTAAAAAATCGTCTACCTTGCACATTAATGACATACGTTTGGCAGTAACAAACATTGAGGTGTGAGGTGAGAGTATGCTGGCTGCGATAGTTAAGGTTATATATCAGCTTGACTGGGCCATGATTCTCAGTGCTTTAGCAGTTATGTAATGATGTAATTTGGCAGTTATGCAGTGATGTAGTCATCCTCCATTTTGTGATCTGAAGTGGTCATCCTCCATTTTCTCATAAGGCTAATTTTCACGTAACAACCTGGTCTTTGGATCCTAACAGTGTCAATAAGTGAGGAGTGGGTGTACGTGTACCATATATATATCCAGCCATTCTACTTCTAAATACTTATGTATCTGTATTAATTTCCTATGGCTGCTGTAACAAATTACCACAAACTTAGTGGCTTAAAATACATAAATTTATTATTTTACAGTTCTGGGGGTTAGATGTCCAAAATGGGTCTTATGGGTCTAAAATCAAGATGTTAGCAGAACTGCATTCCTTCTGGAAGCTCTAGGAGAGAATTCATTCCCTGCCTTTTCCAGCTTCTGGAGGAAACCTGTGTTTCTTAGCTCATGGCTGCATCACTCCAATCTCTGTTTCCGTTGTCACTTGTTTTTCTCTGATTCTGAACTTCTGCCTCCCTATTATAAGAACCCTGTGACTATATTGGGCTCACTCAATGTAAGGTAGCATTCACAAGTTTTGAGGATTAGAATATGGGCATCTTTTGGGCGACATTATTCTATCATTACCCAAGAAAAACAAAGTATATGTCATGGACAACTTATACACGAATATTTCTAACAAATTTATTTGTTATAGTCAAAAACTGGAAACAACCCAAATCTCTGTCAATAGGTGAATGGGTAAATTGTGGCATACTATATTCATACTTGTGATTGGAATGTGAAAGATGGAAACAAAGAAGATGGATTAGGAGTTGGAAAATATGGCCTTAGTGACAGAAACAACTCCAGAGATCATATGATAGAATTTTGCAAGACCAACGACCTCTTCATTGAAAATACCCTTTTCCAACAACATAAATGGTGACTATACATGTAGACCTCACCAGATGGAATACACAGGAATCAAATTGACTACATCTGTGGAAAAAGATGATGGAAAAGCTCAGTATCATCAGTTAGAATACGGCCAGGGGCTGACTGTGTAACAGACCATTAATTGCTCTTATGCAAGTTGAAGTTGAAGAAAATTAGAACAAGTCCACGAGAGCCAAAATAAGACCTTGAATATATCCCACCTGAATTTAGAGACGATCTCAAGAGTAGATTTGATGCATTGAAGACTAATGACCGAAGACCAGACGAGTTGTGGAATGACATCAAGAACATCATACATGAAGAAAGCAAGAGGTCATTAAGAAGAGAGGAGAGAAAGAAAAGACTGAAATGGATGTCAGAAGAGACTCTGAAGCTTACTCTTGAACGTTGAGTAGCTAAAGTAAAAGGAAGAAATGATGAAGTAAAAGAACTGAACAAAAGATTTCAAAGGGCAGCTCAAAAAGACAAAGTAAAGTACTATAAAGAAATGTGCAAACACTTCGAGATAGAAAACCAAAAGGGAAGAACACACTCGGCATTTCTCAAACTGAAAGAACTAAAGAAAAATTTCAAGTCTGGAGTTGCAATATTGAAGAATTCTATGGATAAAATATTGAATGACACAGGAAGCATCAAAAGCAGATGGAAGGAATACACAGAGTCACTGTACCAAAAAGAGTTCATTGATTTTCAACCATTTCAGGAGGTATCATATGATCAAGAACCAATGGTACTGAAGGAAGAAGTCCAAGCTGCACTGAAGGCTTTGGCGAAAAACAAGGCTCTAGGAATTAACAGAATACCAGTTGAGATGTTTCAACACACAGATACAGGGCTGGAGGTGCTCACTTGTCTATGTCAAGAAATTTGGAAGACAGCTACCTGGCCTACTAACTGGAAGAGATCCATATTTGTGCTTGTTCCAAAGAAAGGTGACCCAACAGAATGTGGAAATTATTGAACAATACCATTAACATCACACACAAGTAGAATTTTGCTGAAGATCATTCAAAAGCAGTTGCAACACTACATCAACAGGAAACTGCCAGAAGTTCCAGCTGGATTCAGAAGAGGATGTGGAAGAAGGGATATCATTGCTGATGTGAGATGGATCTTGGCTGAAAACAGAGAATACCAGAAAGATATTTACCTGTGTTTTATTGACTATGCAAAAGCATTCGATTGTGTTGATCATAATAAATTATGGATAACATTGCAAAAAGTGGGAATTCCAGAACCATTAATTGCGCTCGTGAGGAACGTGTACTTAGACTAAGAGGCAGTCATTCAAACAGAACAAGGGGATATTGCATGGTTTAAAGTCAAGAAAGGTGTGCATCAGGGTTATATCCTTTCACCATACTGATTCAATCTGTATGCTGAGCAAATAATTCAAGAAGCTAGACTATATGAAGAAGAATATGGCATCAGGGTTGGAGGAAGACTCATTAACAACCTGCTTTATGCAGATGACACAACCTTGCTTGCTGAAAATGAAGAGAACTTGAAGCACTTACTGATGAAGATCAAAGACCACAGCCTTCAGTGTGTTGTTTGAGGACGGAGGGCAGTGGGGAAACACAGGCGGAAATGTATGATGAAATTTTGGGGGATGATGAATGTGTTCATTGTCTTAATGGTATGATGGTTTCATGCATGTATGCGTGTCAAAACTTATCAAATTGTGTGTTTTAAATATGTAGACTTTCTTGTATGTCAATTATACCTCAACTAGAATAGACAAATGCATAGAAACAAAAATTTATTAGTAACTACCAGGGGCTGCAGGGGAGGGAAAAATGGGCAGTTTTTGCTTAAGTGATACTAAGTTTCTGTTTAGGGTAGTGTCTTAGTCATCTAGTGCTACTCTAACAGGAATACCACAAGTGGATGGCTTTAACAAAGAGAAATTTATTCTCTCACAGGCCAGGAGGCTACAAGTCCAAATCCATGGCATCAGCTCCAAGGGAAGGCTTTGAGTCCAAATTCGGGGCATCAGCTCCAGGGAAAGGCTTTCTCTGTCGGCTCTGGAGGAAGGTCCATGTCATCAATCTTCCCTTGGTCTGGGAGCTTCTCTGCACAAAAACCTCAGGTCCAAAGGACACGCTCTGCTCCCGGCACTGTTTTCTTGGTGGTATGAGGTTTCCCAACTCTCTGCTTGCTTCCCTTTCCTTTTATCTCTTGAGAGATAAAAGGTGGTGCAGGCCACACCCCAGGGGAACGTCCTTTACGTTGGATCAGGGATGTGACCTGGGTAAGGGTGGTGTTACAATCCCACCCCAATCCTCTTTAACGTAAAATTACAATCACAAAATAGACGACAACTACACAAGACTGGGAATCATGGCCTAGCCAAATTGATACACACATATTTGGGGGTACACAATTCAATCCATGACAGGCAGTGAAAAACATTTTGAAAATGGAAAGTGCTTATGGTTGTACACATGGCAAATGTAATTAATGTCTCCAAATTGTACATGTAAAAATGGTTAAAATGGCAAATATTGGTTATATATATTTTACCACACTATAATTAAAATAAGTAAACTATAATTCACCCATAAAATGTTAAGAATAAAGAAAAATGTTTTTTAAATTTCTTTTCTGACATCCTTGACCCATGTGTTATTTAAAAGTACTTTGTTCAGTTTCTAAATTTTTGGTAAACTCTAATAAACGTTCTGTTATGGATTTCTATTTTAATCCATTATGTTAGAGAATATATTTTTTTAAGATTTCAGTGCTTTAAATATATTGAAACTCGTTTTATGGCCCAGCCTAGTGTCTACCTTGGTGAATGTTCTGGATGTAATTAAAAAGAATGTATATTCTGCTCTTCTTTGGTGGAGTGTTGAAAAGATACTGATTATGTCAAGTTGGTTAACAGTATTGTTTAAGTCTTCTATATTTTTACAAATGTTCTGTTAACTTTTCTTATTGTTTAATAGAAAAACAATAGGATTGTTTAAATTTTAACTACAGTTGTGGATTTATCTGTTTCTTTCTTCTATCAGTTCTTGCTTCGTGTATTTTGAAGCTCTGTGGTTGTTGTTATTGTGTGCTGTTGAGTCAATTCTGACTCATAGTGACCCTATATATGACAGAGTGGAGGTGTCCTATAGGGTTTCCTAGGCTGTAATCTTTACAGGAGCAGATTGCGAGGTGTTTTCTCCCACAGAGAGGCTGCTGGGTTAGAATCGCCGATCTTCCATTTAGCAGTTGAGTGCTTAACCACTGTGCCACCACGGCTCCTTAGCTCTATGTTTATGCTCATATAATTCTAGGAATGTTATGTCTTCTTGATAAGTTGGCCCCTTATCATTATGAAATTGCCCTTTTTATCTTGTTAATATGCCTTGTTCTGAAAGCAATTGTTTCTGATATTAGTATAGTGACATCACTTTTCTTTTGATTAGTGTTTGCATGGTATGACCTTTTCCCTCATCCTTTTATTTTTAACCTATCTGTGTTGTTATATTTAAAATGGTTTTTGTAAACACCATATAGTTGCATCTTGCTTTTTTTTATACAACTGGACAATTTTTGCCTTTTAATTGGAATGTTTAGACCATTTTTATCTAATGAGGTTATCGACACGGTTGGGTTTAAATCTCCCATATTACTACTTGTTTTCAGTTTGTTTCTTCTGAATTTTGTACCCTTTTTCCTTTTCTCTTCCTCTAATTTATATTTTTATGATTCTGTTTTATCTCTACTCCTGGCATATTAACTATACCTTTCCTAGTGGTTGTTGAAAGGTTTTCCATATGCATCTTTAATTTTCACGGTCTACCTAAAAATATTATTTCATTTTATATATAATGTAAGCTTACAGCTGCATACTGCCATTTCCCTCCATTCTCCATCCTCTGTGCTATTTTTTCATATATTTTATTTCTACATATGTGACAAACACTAAAATACATTACTGTTTTTGCTTTAAATAGGCAATTTTTTTTTTAAAAAAGATAAAAAATGAGAAAAATATTTCTTATACTTACCCACAATTTGCCATTTTTGTACATCTTCATTTCCTTGTGTAGGTCCAAATTTCCAACTGCTATAATTTTTTTTCTGTCTAGAAAACATAATATATTTTTAGTGCAGATCTACTGGAAATACATTATTCTGATTTTGTTTTTCTGAAAAAAAAACTACTCAACCCTCATTTTTGAAAGGTATTTTCAGTGAGTGTAGAATTCTCGATTGGCAGGGTTTTTTCTTTATGTGCTTCAAATAATTGACTCCATTGTTTTCTGACTTACATAGTTTGATGAGAAAGCTTTATCCTTCATTTTTGTTTCTCTCTGTAATGTCTTTTTTTTCCTCTGAATGTTTTAAGGATTTTTCTTTATCATAATTTTTCAAAGATTTCAGGGTGAATTTATATAAGGATAAATTTATTTGTGTAAGATGGGAGGATAAATTTGGAGCTTGTTACTCCGTGGAGCAGTTCTGCTCTGCACACTTGGGTTCTCCATCAGTCAGATTCCATTCAACGGCAGCCAACAACAACAACAAAGCCATCATATCCAGAAGCGGAATTCCTTCATGTATTCAAAGTTTATTCATCTTTCCTTTACAACTTCCTGATTTTCTCCTTTACTTGAGATGAAATTTTTAGATTATAAAAAACAATTCCAGACTCCGGCAAGATGGCGGTCTAGGCAGAAGCACCACGCCGTCCCTCCACAACAAAGATCCGAAAAACTAAGCCAAACAGAGAATCAACAA
>NW_004444085.1:5542416-5547320 GCF_000243295.1 Trichechus manatus latirostris
GTCTTTGTAATAATTTTAAGGTAAAAAAAAAACAATTCCTATGTTTAATTGGAATTATTTTAGTGTTTTTTTTTTTAAATAAACCTTTTATACATCAGGAATTTATTGTGATATAAAAGCGTGTTTGGGATTCAACTTGATTGTTTCTTAGGTTGTAATCCATCGTTTATTCATATTCTATAGCAAATTTTCTTATTATTTGAGTCTATTTTTAAAATTTATTTTGTTTTTATGATCATTTGGCATTATTTCCAAACCATTTAAATTTTTGCATCATTATATGTTTAATATTTGGTAGGGCTACTTTAAGGAAACTTCATGGTGCAATGGTTAACTGCATGGCTGCTTAAGGAAATGCTAGCAGTTTGAACTCACCCAGCAGCTCCTCAGGAGAAAATACCTGGAGATCTGCTCCCTTAAAGATTACAGGCTAGGAAACTCTATGGGGCAGTTCTACTCTGTTCTGTAGGGTCAATAGGAGTCAGAATCAACTGGAGGGTACACAACAACAACAACAGGGCTACTTTAATTTGTTACTCATTTTTTTCAGAATATTCCTGAAAAGAATTTAGAATCCTTCATAGTTTATTTTACTATATAAAATTTACAGAGAATCTCATCCTTAAAGTTTTTTGTGTTATTTTATTAGAATTATTTAAGTTTTGCTATTAACTTACAATATTTTTCCCATTTGAGAACATGGCATATCATTTTTATTTTTCAAGCTTTGTTTTATTGCCTCAGTAGAGTTTTTGTTTATTTTTCAAAGCTTTCCTTTGATCCTGTACATTTTCTTTTAAGTTATGCCTCAATGTTTAACTTTTTGTTGTTATTACAAATAGAAAGGTGTTTTAAAATTACATTTTCTACTGGTTGTTTATATATAGAAAAACTAATATCTTTGCTATGTTATTTCTCAAAAAATATTGAACATATATTTTGTATCCATCAGTGTTTGGTCACAAAAATGAATAAAATATCAGAGGCGGAGCCAACATGGCACTATAGACAGAAGCACCACACTGTCCCTCCACAGCAAAGACCTGAAATACTAAGTAAAACAGAAACAAACATCAATTCTGGAACCCTAAGCATCAAATGAAGGGAATAAAGAACTCAATCAAGCACTGAATGGAATAACAAGCTGACAGAGAACAGAGAGCGAGGACAGATATGGATATAGAGTGGCATGGATTTGCCGTCTTGGACTACTCAGCTGCCCCAGATCAGTGGACAGAGAATATGGGAATGCAGCTTCATGGAGCCCTCAGCAGGAGACAGAGCCCCAGTAACCAGTGATTCACACTTTCCCACTCCCCACCCTTCTCTCCCATACTCGGCCTCTGCTGCTTTCTGGTGGGCCATTGTCACTGGGCTGGGGAAAGGCCAGCTTCTTGCCACTTGGATTTGCCCTGCCCACAACAGCTGGCTCCTTCAGTGCCATTTTTTTGTTGCTGTTGTTGCTTTTTTGGCTTTTTTTCATTTCTTCTCTCTGTCTCACCTCCTTCCTTTCCTTTCTCTGGAAAACCTGGCTCTGTGTGCCATCTCCACTTCTTCTTGACAGGCTTTGAAGTGCTGCTGGGCTGGAGAACCACTTCCCTGGTCCACGCTGCCACACCAGTGGGCTCCCTGGGAGAATTTTTTTCCTTTTTGTTTTTCTTCATTTCTCAGTTTCTTGTCTCTCTCTGCCTTCCTTCTTTTCCTGTCTCCTGAATACCTGGTGCTGTGTACCATCTCTGCTTCTTCTAGAAGGGCTATGCAGCACCGCTCAGCTTGGGAGCCAACTACTGTGATCCGAGCTGCCGAGCCAGTGTGCTCCCTTGGGAATTTTTTTTCTTTGTTCTTGTTTTCCTTAGTTGCTTGTCTCTCTCTACCTTCCTTCCTTTCCTTCCTCCCAACCACATGGCATTTTTTTTTCTTGGTTTCTTGTCTCGCTGTATATTCTTTTCTCCCAACCACCTGGCAGTGTGTGCCTTTCTCTCTCTCTCTCTTTTTAATCTGGTTTCTTCTCTCTCCCTCTTTTTTCCTTTCCTTTGTCCCACTCACCTAGCTGCATGTGCCATGTCTGTCCCTTCTTGACAGGCTGTGCTTCACTGCTGGCTTCCCTGGGTTTGTGCTACTCCAATGGCAGGCTCCCTCAGCACTTTATTTTTTTGGCTCCTGTTTCTCTCACCTCTTTCTCTTCTTCCCCACACCTACTTAGCTGCGTACATCACAACCTCCCCCCTCATTCCTGTCTAGCTGCACCGTGTGCTGAGCATCTCACCCCCGAGAAGCACAGGCATGGTCTACCGGAATCTGCCCTGAACTGACCCCCAGCCCCACCCTGTTGGCTACAGTACATGCCACAAACGATCCAGCCCAGCCTCCCCATCTACTGGACCTGCCCTGCTGCACAATAACTGAGCGACTGGCCCTGCCCATTGGACTAAGTGGTGAGAAGCATCCTACCCACAGATGAGCAAACAACAAAGAACGCCCAGCCTGCCTGCCCAGACATAACAAAATAAAACAAAAAAGCAGGATGAAACAAAATCTACAATCAATAAATGAAGAAAATAATTCCAGAATGTCCCAAAGACTGCAGAAAATATCAAAACATATACAAAAATCGGACAGGATGGTTCCAGTAGGCATCCAAAATAATGACCATCCAGTAGAAGAAAAGCCACTGGAACTACCTGATAGGGAATTCAAATTTCTAATATTCAGAGCTATCCAAGAGTTGAAGGAAAAAGGAAACAAAAATGAGGAAAAAATAGGCAAAATCATGGAAAACAGAAAAATTTATGGAAAAAGCTGGACAGAACAATGGAAGAATTCTGGAAAAAAAATATAAGAACAAAATGTCAAAAAAAATTCATAACTAGAAATCATACAAAAACAGCAATTAGAGATCCAAAAGAAAAACAACAAGATTTCAGAAAAAGACAGTGTCATAAATGGTTTGAGAAGCAGGTTTGATACAAAGGAAGACAGGATCAGTGAAATTGAAGACAAAAACTTGGATCCCACTTTGAGGAAAAATTAGACAAAAGAACAAAGAAAAATGAAGAAATCCTGAGAACGATGAGGGATACAATCAAAAGCAAAAATCTTCGAGTGATTGGAGTTCCAGAACAGGGAGAGTAAACAGAAAACACAAAGGGGATCATGGAAGAATTCCTGACAGAAAACTTCCCCAATATTGTGAAAGATGAAAAGCTGACCATCCAACAAGCTCAATTAACCCCATATCAGATAACCCCAATGGAAAAATCACTAAGGCATATCATAATCACACTTGCTAAAGCCAAAGACAAACAAAGAATCCTGAGAGCAGCTCAAGAAAATTGAAAAGTCCCATACAGAGGGGAAATAATAAGACTAGGCTCTGATTACTTGGCAGAAACCATGCAGGCAAGAAGGTAATGGAATGACATATATAAAACCTTGAAAGAAAAAGAAATTACCAACCAAGAACACTATATCTTGCAAAACTCTTACTTGAATATGCTGGTGAAATTAGGACATTTCCAGATAAACAGAAATTTAAGGGAAAATGTAAAAACCAAACCAAACTTCCAAGAATTATTAAAGAGAGTCCTTTAGGAAGAGAACAAACAACATCAGATTACACCTTGAATCAAGGATGCAAGACCACATCAGCCACATACCAACATAGGTAATGAACTCTCAAGGATAAATCAAAGCTAAAAGATTTACAACAGGAAATCAGAGAGGTTAATCTGTAAATGACAACAATGTCAGAAAATAAAAGGGAATAAATGGTGTAGGTATAGAACTTTCAAATGGAGATGAAGGCAAGGCGATACCAAGTAATAAAAGACTGATTCAAATGTAGAAAGGTAAGGGTAAATTTCAATGTAACCACAAAGAAAGTTAACAAACCTACTCATCAAGATAAAAAAGTAAAAAATAAAGTTTCCATAAACCCAAAATCTACAAAAACAAAAGAAATGGGGGAAAAAAAAAAAAAAAAACCACACAGAAAAAAGGAATTCAGCACAGGGGAGTAAGAGCAAAAAAGAAAACGTCAGCACCACACACGAAAAGACTACAAAATGACAGCAATATACTCACACCTATCAATAATTACACTGAATATAAACGGCCTAAATTCACCCATAAAGAGACAGAGAGTGACAGAATGGATAAAAAAGCAGCATCTATCACTATGCTGTCTACAAGAGACACACCTTAGAAACAAAGACAGAAATTTTATTAAAAATCAAAGGATGGAAAAAATGTATCAAGAAAACAGCTACCATAAAAGAACAGCAGTAGCCATACTAAACTCAGATAAAATAGACATTAAAACAAAATTCACCATAAAAGACAAAGGGCATTATATAATGATTAAAAAGACAATCCATCATGAAGACATAACCATAACAAATGTCTACGCACCCAATGACAGTGTTCCAAAATACATAAATCAAACTATAACAGCACTGAAAAGAGAAACTGACTGTTCCACAATAATAGTAGCAGACTTCAACACACCACTCTTGGTAAAAGAACATCTAGAAAGAAACTCAACAAAGATATAGAAGACCAAAAGGGTACAGTCAGCCAAGTGGACCTCATAGACAAATATAGAACACCTGACCCAACAGTTGCAAAGTACACATTATTTTCCAACACACATAGAACTTTCTCCAGAATATACCACATCATAGGCCACAAAGCAACCCTCAACAAAATTCAAAACATTGAGATAATACAAAGTATATTCTCTGATCACAATGCCATCAAGGTAGAAATTAACAACAGGAAGAGCAAGAAAAAAAATCAGTTACATGGAAACTGAATAACACCTTGCTTAAAAACCACTGGGTAATAGAAGAAATCAGAGATGGAATAAAAAAATTCCTAGAATCAAATGAGAATGAAAACACATC
>NW_004444085.1:5547828-5551026 GCF_000243295.1 Trichechus manatus latirostris
GGAGAATTCTACCAAACATTCAGAGAAGAGCTTACACCAGTACTACTCAAACTATTTCACAACAGAGAAAAGAAGGGATAGTTCCGACTTCATTCTATGAAGCCAGCATAACCCTGATACCAAAACCTGGCAAAGACACCAAAAAAAAGAAAATTACAGACCAATATCTCTCATGAATATCCATGCAAAATTTTGAACACAATTCTAGCTGGTAGAATTCAGCATCATAACAAAAAATAATAGAGCACAACCAAGTGGGATTCATACCAGGTATGTAAGGATGGTTCAGCATTAGAAAATCAATGAACATAATCCACCACATAAATACAATAAAATAAAAGAATCACATGATCATCTCAATCAATGCAGAAAAGGCATTCAACAAAGTCCAACATCCATTCCTGATAAAAACTGTCCATAAAATAGGTATAGAAGGGAAATTTCTCAACATAATAAAGTGCATCTATAAAAAACCAATAGCCAACATAATTCTTAATGGAGAGAGGCTGAAAACATTCCCCTTGAGAACAGGATTAAGAAAAGGATGCCCTTTATCACCACTCCTATTTAACATTGTACTGGAAGTCCTAGCCAGAGATATAAGGCAAGAAAAAGAAATAAAGTGCATCCAAATTGCTAAGGAAGAAGTAAAACTGTCTTTATTTGTGGATGATATGATGCTATACATAGAAAATCCAAAAGACACCATGAGAAAACTACTGGAACTAATAGAAAGATTCAGCAAAGTGGCAGGATATAAGATAAACATACAAAAATCAGTTGGATTCCTATACGCCAATAAAGACAACTATGAAAAGGAAATCAGGAAAACCATTTATAATAGTCCCTAAAAAAGTAAAATACTTAGGAATAAATCTAACCAGGGATGTAAAAGACCTATACAGAGAAAACTACAAAACACTACTGCAAGAAACCAAAAGAGATCTACATAAATGGAAAAACATAACATGTTCATGGATAGGTGGACTTCACATTGTGAAAATGTCAATTCTACCCAAAGCAATCTACAAATGAAAAACAATCCTCATCCAAATACCAACAGCATTCTATAAAGAGATGGAAAAACTAATCATTAACTTTATATGTAAAGGGAAGAAGCCCCGAATAAGGACTTGCACTACCTGACCTCAGAATCTACTATACAGCTACGGTAGTTAAAACATCCTGATACTGGTACAATGAGAGATGCATTGACCGATGGAACAGAATTGAGAACCCAGATGTAAATCCATCCACCTACAGTCACCTGATCTTCGACAAGGGCCCAAAGTCCATCAAATGGGGAAAAGACAATCTTTTAACAAATAGTGTTGGCAAAACAGCATGTCCATCTGCAAAAAAGTGAAACAGGATCTATACCTCACACCATACAAAAAAACTAATTCAAAATGGATCAAAGACCTAAATAGAAAACCAAAAACTATAAAGATCATACAAGATAAAATAGGATCAATACTAGAGACCTTAATACATGACATTAACAAGATACAAACCATAACTAACCACACACAAACTCCAGAAGATAAGCTATATAAAGGCGATCTTCTAAAAATGAAACACTTATGCTCATCAAAAGACTTCATCAAAAGAGTGAAAAGAGAACCTACACACTGGGAAAAAATTTTTGGCTATTACAAAGCCAACAAAATCTGTAGGAAAATCCAACACCACTACAACATAAGGACAAATAATCCAATTAAAAAATGGGCAAAGGAAATGAACAGACACTTCACCAAAGAAGACATTCTAGTGGCTAACAGACACGTGAGGAAATGCTCATGATCACTAGCCATTACAGAAATGCAAATCAAAACCACAGTGAGATACCATCTCAACCTACGCATTACTAGCATAATCAAAAAAAGAAAAAGAGAAAATAACAAATGTTGGAGAGGCTGCAGGGAGATTGTAACTCTTACGCATTGTTGGGGGGAATGCAAAATGGTACAACCATTGTGGAAAACCATATGGAGCTTCCTTAGAAAGCTGGAAATAGAAATACCATTTGACTCAGCAATCCTACTCCTAGGAATATATCCTAGAGAAAGAAGAGCCATCATAGTAATAGACATATGCACACCCATGTTCATTGCAGCATTGTTCACCATAGCAAAAAGATGGAAACAACCCAGATGCCCATCAACAGATGAATGGATAAACAAACTATGGTACATACACAGGATGGAGTACTATGCAACAATAAAGAACAATGATGAATCTGTGAAGCATCTCATAACATGGATGAAACTGGAGGACATTGTGCTGAGTGAAATAATTCAATCACAAAAGGACAAATATTGTATGAGACCTCTACTGTAAAAACTCATGAAAATGTTTACACACAAAAGGAAATAATCTTTGTTGGTTATGAGGGATAGCAGGGGTCGTGGGGGGGGAGCTAAATAGACAATAGATAAGTGGTAACTGGTGAAGGGTAAGACAGTACACAATACTGGGGAAGCCAGCACAACTTGTACAAGGAAAGGTCATGGAAGCTCCATAGACACACCCAAACTCCCTGAGGGACTGAACTGCTGGGCGGAGAGCTGTGGAGACCATGGTCTCGGGGAACATCTAGCTCAATTGGCATAACACAGTTTATAAAGAAAATGTTCTACATTCTACCTTGGTGAGTACTGTCTGGCGTCTTAAAAGCTTGTGATCAGCCTTCTAAGATATTCCACTGGTCTCACCCCTTCAAGAACAAAGGAGAATGAAGAAAACAAGATACAAGGAAAAGATTAGTGCAAAGGACTAATGGACCACAACTACCAAGGCCTCTACCAGACTGAGTCCAATACAACTAGATGGTGCCCGGCTACCACCACTGACTGCTCTGACAAGGATCACAACAGAGGGTCCCGGACAGAGCTGGAGAAAAATGTAGAACAAAATTTTAACTCACAAAAAAAGACCAGACTTACTGGTCTGACAGAGCCTGGAGAAATGCTGAGAGTATGGCCCTCTGACAACCTTAGCTTAGTAATGAAGTCATTCCCGAGGTTCACCATTCAGCCAAAGATTAGACAGCCCCATAAAACAAAACGAGACTAATTGGGCACAACAGCCCAAGGACAAGGACTAGAAGGCAGGAGGGGACAGGAAAGCTGGTAATAGGGAACCCAAGGTCGAGAAGGGAGATTGTTGACATGTCATGGGGTTGTTAACCAATGTCAT
>NW_004444085.1:5551665-5608712 GCF_000243295.1 Trichechus manatus latirostris
AGAGTATGGCCCCCAGACACCCTTTTAGCTCAGTAATGAAGTCACTCCTGAGGTTCACCCTTCAGCCAAAGATTAGACAGGTGCAGGGGCACACCAGCCTAGGGGCAAGGACTAGAAGACAGAAGGAGACAGGAAAGCTGGTAATAAGGAACCCAGGGTGGAGAAGGGGAGAGTGTTGACATCTCATGGGGTTGTTAACCAATGTCACAAAACAATATGTGTACTAATTATCTAATGAGAAGCTAGTTTGTTCTGTAAACCCTCATCTAAAATACAATAAAAAAAAAAATGAATCAGGTATGGGTACTATCCCCAAGGAGATGGCATGAACATATCCCTGAATACTCAAACTTCCTTGAATCTTCCCCTCCAATGCTTCACAGAAGTCTTTGTGAATATAATTACAATGCTATTTAACTTTTTGCATTTTTGTCTGTTGACAAAATTAGAAGCTCCCTTAATTATCAGGGATGGAATAATAAGCAAGGTATGCACAGGCTTACTTGTCCTTATTTACTAATCTGTAGTGCACAATTTCACCTGTTTTTCACCACATCTTAGTAAGTGAACACAAGTAAACCTGTGGGTACCTTGCTTACTGTAAGCCTATGAGTACCTTGTTTACTGGTTAGCCCATCCCTGACTGTTCAGTAACAGCATGTATTACTTTTAGTATCTTCTACAGAACCCATATCACTCTGTGCACAGCGGATGTAAAAAATATTTATGAAATTATTCTTTATGATGATAACCAAGAAAATTAATTTGCAGGCTAGGCAAATATCTATAATCAGGCAGCACAAAAGGGTTTTTGGAAACTGATCTTTTGAGATTGGGTGATGTGATGGTATTAGGGATTGAATTAGGGGTGGGCTGCTGTGGAGTTTGGTCATTAGAGATCATGACCTCCTACATTGCAGATTCATCCTTGAAAGAGAGTGGGTTACTCTGTGGCCACCTGGAAACCCTCCAAGACTATCCCAATTATATCATCATTACTTTCAAGATACTGAGCACATGTCCCACTTTTCAATTCAGCCTTTATTTCATTCTCCTCTCTTTTCAGGTTATAAAACAAATATTTCCTAAGCCCTGATGGCGCAGTGGTTAAAGCATTCAACTACAAATCCAAAGGTCAGTGGTTTGAAACCACCAGCGGCTCCTTGGGAGAAAGATGTGGCAGTCTGCTTCTGTAAAGATTTACAGCCTTGGAAACCCTACAGGGTGGCTATGAGTCGGAATCGACTCGACGGTTGTTGTTTGTTTGTTTTTATTGTATAAGTAGAATATCTTTTAAAATTGACCTAAAGTGTAGGACACAGTAAAAATGATTTATCTAACAAGAAATTGTTGATTCAATTTTTAGTAATATATTAACAAATAATGCAGAAAAAAATGTCCTGAAATTTGGAGGGTTGCTGAGATTTCTTTTCCTTTTTTTTTTTTTTAAATTTTAACTAACACTTTCTGACAAGTTGGAGGAGTACAAATTATAAAACGTGGAACTTGATAGCACCCAACATACAAATGCCTGTGGTTAGAATAGTGGCTTTTCTTCCTTTCAAACCTAAGCACACATGTCTTAAATTACTGCCTCAGACAGTGCTTGCAAAAGGAAACTCCAAATTGATCTTGTTTGTCTAGGATTTATTGGGTTCTCCTGGGATGAACAGTCTAAATTTGTAATCAAAACATCCCGGGTTTCCCAGCAGAACTATAAGCCAACCTTATAAATTTATAGCAGAAATTATTATACAACATCTCTGGGCAGGGATGGAGGGCTTTAAACATGCAGTGGCTCAGAACCAAATCATATTGTGTACTTTAGAAACACCTGCTCTCCAGCTCAATTCAATGTCATGTGTGGGTACCACTTTTCCTTAATCAGTCCAAACAAAGAGTGGTCAGCTGGGTTCCAGCTACTTGCTTTTAAGACAAATTTGTTTTCATTGTATTTTTTAAAAACCAGGAATCCTAAACACATGGTTAAAAAGAAAGAAAAGAAGATGATAAATTCATATCCAATTTCTGTAAACAAACAAAAAATAGGCATCTTTGGGAATGTGGCACAACATTCCAATATGACTACATTCGGAGAAAAATAATTGCACTTTGTAAATCCACCTTGAGAATCTATGGATATGATATCATTTTCCAAAGGCAAAGCTTTTGTTTTTTCAGATAATATCTGTAACCAGAAATATATGAGAACTTTATAAATTGAGTCTTTTGGACTAATCCTGGTAATAACCAGGAGTTAAGTTAGGATGAAGACTCAACTTGTTTCACGCTGAATATCAAAGAGATATTATCTCTGTCTTGTGGCTGTATGCCATTTTTCTTTCGCATAGATATATTTTGAATTCAAAGTTATTTTAAGGGTTATATATTGATGTTATATATTCACAGACATGTTTTAATAGAATTCATGTTTAATTTGATGTCACCATTCTACCCTTAGCCATTAATACCCAGTGTATTTCTACTGAATTGATACATTGATATAGGGTATTTTTGTTATTATCAAGTATTACAAATTAATCAAAATGTCTCCAAGTTATTGGTAATCATACCTTGATCTATTTTTTATGTACTTGCTACCCAATTTTAGAAAGCCATTGGTTTGTTTAACTCTCAAATCAAGTAGAATGTTGCCTTTATTTAATCAAATGTAATGAATTTTCCAAAATTAATAAAATGTAAAACACCGGAAGAAATACTAGAAAATATCTAGACTATCTTTCTTGTTATAAAGAAAAGGAAACTGAAGCTCGAATTTGTTAAATGCTTTGCCCAAGGTTAATCGAGTAGCAGAACTAGCATCATTCATTAAAATTCACTCATCCATCCATCTGGTCACCAAAGTTAAGGAATAAATGAATAGATGAATGAAGGATAAATGAATGAACAAAATTTAACTAATTACATGTGAGCACTATGCTAAGTATGTTAAGGATAGAGAAAAAAAGGGAAGACCCTGCCATCAAGTGACTCACAGTGTGATGGGGACCAGATAGGAGAGTAGATAATTCAGGATGTTAAACTCAGATGCAGTGGGCTGCTTACCAAAAGGTCAGCAGTTTGAATCTACCACCTGCTCCTTGGAAACCCTGTGGGGCAGTTCTACTCTGTCCTATAGGGTCACTATGAGTCTGAATTGACTCGACGACAATGGGTTTGGTTTTATGTAATAATTTAACTCCTCATCTGTAAAATGTACTTGCATGATGACCATAAGAATTGTAAATAAGAGTAAATGTAGCTTTTTTTTGAGACATATGTTTATAAAGGGAATGTGCAGGTGTTTTAGTTATCTAGTGCTGCTATACTCTAACAGAAATACCATAAGTGGATGGCTTTAACAAACAGAAATTCATTCTCTCACAGTTTAGAAGGCTGGAAATCCAAATTTAGAGTGCCAGCTCTAGGGGAAGTCTTCCTCTCTTTGTTCGCTCTGGGGGAAGGTCCTTGTCTCCTTTCAACATCTGTGGGCCCAGCGTTCCATGGAGATCTACATGTGTCTTGGCATCAATCTTCCCCTGGGTCTAGGGGGTTCTCAGTGCAGGGACCCCCCACTCCAAAAGAGGAGCTCCACTCCTGGCTCTTCTTTCTTGGTGGTAGTCAGGTCCCTTTCTCTCTACTGGCTTCTCTCTCCTTTTAGCTCTTGCAAAATGAAAGGTGATGTAGGCTGCACCCCAGGGAAACTTCCCTTACATCAGATCAGGGCTGTGACCTGAGTAAGGGTGTTGTATCCCCCCCAATCATGCTTATCTCTTGTAGGACAGTGAAGGGCAGTGATTTAAGATACATCCCATCCCAATCCTTATTAACATGATCTAATCCTGCCTCATTAACGTAACAAACAGCTCACTCCCAAATGGGATCATGATCACAGGCACAGAAGCTAGGATTTATAACACATCACAAAATGGAGGATAATCAGGTCACAAAATGGAGGATAATCAGCTCACAAAATGGAGGACAACCACACAATGCTAAGAATTATAGCCTAGCCAAGTTGACACATATTTTTGAGGGACACAATTCAATCCATGACAGCAGAATTGGAAGTTGGTTAGAGGTTATATAAAATTGAATAAGGTTTATTTTCTTTGTAGGATTTTTTTTTAATGGGAAATCTTGCAGGCATTTATAGGCCAAGGGAAAAGTACAGGTAGGGAAGAAAAACTTGAATATCCATGGGACAGGGGATAGAATCCAAAAAGAGGAGGATTAACTTTGGAGAGGAAGAAAGACTGCATCAGTTGCTGAAATGGGAGGTGAATGAGAAAAGGTAGGTAGATTGAGATGAGGGGCAGGATCATGAGAAAGTCTTTATTTTTCTTTGTAAATAGGATATCTCTTTATATCCAGTTCTCAGTTTTGTTTCTTTTTAATTTTTGTTCCTATTTTTAAACCAAGCTGAAACTTCAATTTGAGGATATTCTTTTCCCAGAAGTTATTGGTGGCTGACAGGTCTTTACAGACATGTTTGCCAGGCCTGAGCTCTGAGCTTGATCTGGCCTTTCCTTACAAGCAATAGTCTCTTAAGATTTAAATGGCTTGTATGCTGTTTTCTTTCCCCACGAGATTCCTAAAATCCAGGATGCTTTTAAATATATTTAAGGTAATTTTATCCAGCAGGGTCACTCATGGTGGACAGGTTTCAGTGGAGCTTCTAGATTAAAACAGACTAGGAAGAAAGGCTTGGCAATCTACTTCCAAAAATTAGCCAAGGGAAATCCTATAGATCACAACAGAATATTGTCTAATTTAGTTCTGGAGGAGTCCCTGGATGGGGCAAATGGTTAAGTGCTCAGCTACTAACTGAAAGGTTTGTGGTTCAAATCCATCCAGAGGCTCCTCGGAAGACAAGCCTGACAATCTACTTCTGAAAGATCACAGCCATTGAACACCTATGGAGAACAGTTCTACTCTGATTCACATTGGGGTTGCCATGAGTCAGAATCGACTCAACAACAACTGGTTTATCGTGCTGGAGTATGAGCTGGAAGGCACTGAAAATACACAGTGGCCACAACAATGGACTTGAGCATACCAGCAATTGTGATGATTACACAGGACCAGGCAATATAAAATAACACTGAACCAGTATTGATATTTTTGTGGTTAAGGAAAGAAGAAAACCAGCACCGTATGCTCTCACAATAACCATGCTTAGCATATTCACCACAAGGCAAAAAAAAAAAAGTCTCAGAGGTGACGTCAGTTACTTGGCATAAGCAGGGGTCTCGTACAGTGTGTTTTATCCTGCTGTTAGTATCACATGGCTGACCTCACCACTTAAGGGAGCAACTGCAGATCCACATGCATTTCAGAAGAAACAAAGGTCTAACCAAAATGCACTCGGCAGCTGTTGTTCAGCAGACACTGTGCTGTTCAAAGAAGAGCACTGGCTGCTAAGTGTTGGAACAGGCTCTCCAAAGTCAAACAACAAACTAATTCAGTAATCTGAAATTTGGTTTGGCCTGGTAAATATGTACCGATCTGGTTCACTTGTTTTTTTTTAAATAAATTTTGATGGAAATTAATTTTGTAACATACTTGGTAAGGGTACTTTTTTTATTGCTGTGAAATATGTATAACACAACATTTGCCAATTCAACATTTTTTCTGATATACAATCTAGTGATATCAGTTACATTAATCCTGTGCAACCATCACCCATAATCATCGCAATATTCACATCACCATAAACAGAAACTCACTGCTTCCTAAACAATGACTTCCCATTTCCCACCTCCCTCCCACTCCTGGTAACCACTAATAAAGCTTGGTCTCTATACATTTGCCTATTCTTGTTTTTTCAGTATAAGTGAGATCATACAATATTTGTCCTTTTGTGATTTACTTGTTTCATTCAGCACCATGTCTTCAAGCTCCATCCATATTGTAGCATGTATCAAGACTTTGTCTTGCCTAATGGCAAGTAGTATTCCATTGTATGTATATACCACAATTTGTTTATTCATTCATCCATTGGTGGACATTTAAGTTGTTTCCATGTTTTGAACTATTGTGAATAATACTGCAGTTAACATTGGTGTACATGTGTCTGTTTGCATGGATGCTTTCAAGTCTCTTGGGTGTATACCTAGGAGTGGAATTGCTGGGTCATATGGTTGCTACAGTTGTTAGTTGCTGTTGAGTCAATTCTGACTCATGGCAACCCCATGACTGCAGACTAGAACTGCTCCATAGGGTTTTTAAGGCTGTGACCTTTCAGAAGCACATCTCCGGGCCTGTCATTTGAGGCATCTCTGGGTGGGTTCAAACTGCCAATGTTCTGACTGGTGGTTGAGAGCTTAACCGTCTACGCCATATGTGGAATCCTGGCTTGAGCCATTTTCTTAAAATCATTGTCTCCTCAGGACAGCCCCTCACCCAGCCCATTTCCTGAAGTTGTTTTTCGCCTCAGAACTTCTTTGAAAAGAAACAGCCACCGGCTAGCCGGAACTGGCTGAAACGGGTCCTGCCCTCCATCTTGGCACTCCAGATAACCTTCAGCTCATTTACTGCCTCATGCATGGTAAATTCTCCACCCCTGGGTGGAGAGCTAACATGCTAATGAATAAAAATGGCTAACTTTCTCCCGCGCGGGGAGTTGAACCCAGGGCCTCGAAAATGCCTACTCATTCTGGAACACTGTACACCTGCTAGTGTGCCATTTTGTATTTTGTAACTGGTCTTGCCTACATAAACCATCCTCAGCAAGCTGCCTGTGAGCAGTCTTGGAAGGCACTTAACCCCAACTGTCTCCTTGCTTCGCCAACCAATAAAGTTGTCTTTTGTTCTCTCCAACTCAGTCCCTGTCTTCTTGGCCCCGGATGGAGTCGCGCCAGGCAGAACTGGAGATCCTGGTGACAGTTATAAGGTAGTTCTATGTTTAACTTTTTGAGGAACCACCAAACTTTTCCACAGTGGCGGTACCATTTTGCATTCCAACCAGCGATGGTAAATTTGCTCTATTTTCTCACTCCCCTAAACATTCTCACTTCCTTCTGCTGCCATTAAGAGACGGAGAAGGACAGCTTATGGCTGGTAAACTCAGAGTTCCCTTGCCCTCTAACTCAGTTAAGCCCTTGCTAAATGGGGACAGAAAGGAAAGTTGAATCATGCAAAATTTCGTGTGGAACCCCTCATCAGTCTTTCCTGTTTCTAATTACATAGGTTCTCCTTGGTCTCTCTTTAACGAGGGCTTATTTCCATAGTGGTGGGGTGGATGTAAGGGCAAAGTCTATTATAAAATGTCCAGAAATTGACATCACATTGTGTCTATAAATTAAAATAAATCTTTTTTTTTTTGGATAGCATCCAAATTCTTTCAGAGACTAAAGTGCTCAGCTATTGAAAGGCTGCTAAATTAGGGTAAGTGCTAAGCAATCTTTCCACGTTGGATTTATAATTTGGTGTGCAGACCAAATTAGTTGGAGAGATTTTCAGATTTAATGTCAAGGTCATCATCATCAGAAGGAAACTAATCTGAAATTAATTACTGAAGTTAAAAACTAGAGAGCAAAAGATTTAAAAGCAAAAATATGATGGTTTAGAGGATTAGTCTACTGATAGAATTTTTCTGTCTTTAGATGTCAAACATATGGATAAGAAGGACTTAATAAAATTATCAAATTTCCTATTGTAGTTCTTGGTATTAAGGCTGCAAACATCTGGCTCTTCAGAGCATCTAAAAAATAAACACACAAACCAGTAACCAATCAGAATTTTAGCTCTAAGTCAGGCCTTATATAAATAACATAGTTCATTGGAGAGAGTTGTTGCTGCTAACTCTGATTCCTTCAGGCTATGTTTGATAATTCAACAGAAAGCCAGACTGGCATTATGAAGAGTTCATTATGGTTAGTCAACCACAATATAAAAAAGTAATCGCAAAGAATCAATTATAATCTTCTTCAGCAATTTAAGAAACATCCTGCTCACTGATTTAGATGAAAGAATTTGAAATTTCAGATCCAGTCTAAGAAGAAGAATGTTCCATTTGGTTATACCACTCCACTACTTTGCTTAAACCACTAACCTAAGTATTTCTCGTTCTGTAACCAGTGCCGTAGGTTAAGTATCTCAGTTTTTTCCAGAAACATAAAAAATATACATCCATTTGATTTGTTATTTTGTTAATCAGAATTAAAAACTGTGTTGCAAGATCTTATGCTGAGTATATTTTACAAGCTCTTCAATACCAAAAAAAAAAAAAAAAAGGCAATGCAACATTTATTCCAGAGGAAATTTGGATGCATTTACGCTTGAATCTACTACTGCAGACCAGTTATTCCTTTCTATGCTTTAATACGATTATGCATGTTGATTTAGAACTCCTTCAAGTTCTGGTCCTAGCTAAGCCAGTATAGTTCAAGACAGAGCAACTGATAAAAAAGAATATACAAAAGACCAGCTGGTGCATTGTCCCTTGACTACTTAGAGGTTTAATGCTATTTTTTTATGCCACTTAATTATTTTTGTCAGCTATAAGAATTTATCGAGCTGGAAAGGAATTTAGAAACCATCTATAATCTAAACCAGCATTTCCAGAAGTGTCTGTATATCCATTATAACAATAGTCTTTGTTCTCTAGTGAAATAAACAACTCCTTATTGGAAATACATAATGGACATATTTATATTGAAAACTTTGAGATGTTCTACAGTGGACAAGTCTCTTTCATTTTGTTTTAAAAAGTATTTCCCAAACTTACTTAACCTTCTTGTTAACTGGGTGGAGTTGGCCCCTGACTCATGGTGACTTCATGCACAATGGAACCAAACACTACCTGGTCCTATGCCATCTCCATGATCAGTTGCAGATTGAACTGTTGTGATTCATAGGTCGGCTGTATTTTCAGAAGTAGATTGCCAGGCCTTCTTCCTAGCCCATCTTAGTCTTGAAGCTCCACTGAAACCCATTCAGCATCGTAACAACGTGCAAGCCTCCGCTGGTAGATGGTGGTGGCTGCACATGACATGCATTGGCTGGAGCCTGGGTCTCCCTCATGGAAGGCAAGAATTCTATCACTGAACCACGAATGCTCCGTACTTAACCATAGGACACTATTTTTCCCTTGTAGTACATGTAGTACCTGTGTTACATGCTTAGGGAAATGTACCAACTAGACTGTAAGCTCTCTGAGGGCAGAGGACAACTTTCTGCTGGGTCTTGTATTCCTGGTGCTGCCCACAGCTATTTTAATGTTCGATAGGAGGCATGGAGGAGGAATGGGACCAGGCAAAAGATGATGAATCTGGCTGACAGGATCTAGGAAGAGAAGAGTTGCGAAGTACTGAGCAGAGAGAGACAGGGATTGGCAGTGTAGCTGTTTTCCTATTTATTAATTGCTATTTATTTAAGGGAGCCCTGGTGGCATAGTGGTTAAGTGTTTGGCTGCTAACCAAAAGGTTGGCAGTTCAAATCCACCAGCCGCTCCTTGGAACCCTATGGGGCAGTTTTACTCTGTCCTATAGGGTCGCTATGTGTTGGAACTGACTCGACGGCACCTAACAACAACAACATTTATTTAAGTGCACCTGGATTCGACAGAGTAGTTAGATCCATTTTTTAAAATCCTAAATATTGAGATTCCCACTGAATTATGCCTGCTGTAATTGTTCTTCCTGGAATTTATCAGATGTTCTTGACTACTGCAGTCAACCCAAGAAATTTATAGAATAGAGATGTTACTTCCTAATATACGAAATCTTATACACTAAAACATATAAAACAAACATTTATAAACTCTAGTTTTTGGTTCATGTATTTTCTATTTTTTAAAAAAGTGAAGACAGTACTGGTGTGGAAGTTAGGAGACCCAGGTTCAAGTCTGGCTGCTGCTAATTGGGGTATTAGGCATGCTTCAGTTTTCTCACCTGTAAAATAAAACATTTGCAGCAGATGATCTCTGAGGTTCCATCCAACTTTAAAATGCTATGATTCCTGGAAAATTTAGTTACAAGATTTCAGTGCTGTAAAACAAAAATTTGAATTTACTTTGTTGCCTAGGGATTTGGTTTAGCTAGAGTATTGCTCATCCTTTGAGAATGTGAAGCTGTCAGATAAACAAGAGGACGCCTTTAAAAACAGGAAATTAATCCAAGAAGGAATGTACTCATCAGATAGTTTGAAGTCAGAGAAACATGAATACACACACAAAGCCCTGCATGGACTGGGAGCAAGGCTGCCCCATGATACAGAGGAGAGCGCTTTCAGGAGATAGCCGTGAACATGGCGCAAAAATAAAAATAAAACTTTACTTGTTCAGAAGTTGGCTATTTAGCAACTTTTCTCACGATACCCTTTCCAGGTTTCTGAAAGTTTCCTAACTACTAATTAAGTCTAATTACTGAGACTTTAAGCCATCTGGTTTAAAGCTCTTTGGAGACTTCCACTGCTGTTAGTGGATAGCTAAAACTCTTTAAACCCACCGTTCCTGACCCACCAGAGCTGGCTGCTTCTCTGTCCTCTTTTTTCATACCACTCTCCTCTTCACAGCAGGCTCCAGGGCACTGCCCTTCTCACCCTTCGTTCTGTGAATTGCCCTCTGGTCTCTGTGCCTTTACTTTTGTGCCAGAATGTCTACTCTCTAGCAAAAGAATCACTACATAGGGACTAATACCCACCTGAGCACATTCTTAAAAGAAAGGTAAAATGTCTTTGTTAGCTACCTTTGAGTCAGCCCCTGAAATGCTGCCTGGTCCAGTTGCAAGGCCCCACTGACAGATGGCTGGTGGCTGTACTAGAGATGCATTAGCTGGGAACCAAACCCGGGTCTTCTGCATGGAAGGTGAGAATTCTACCACTGAATCACCAATACCTTCAACATGTTTATCGATGGTGGTTAAGACTATGGTAGAAAGGTGTCGAGGAAGCTGTGTGAAGACAAGAGGGTAGCCACACTGTGGAGTTTCAATGAGCCCCCTTTCCGCATTCCATCTGGTGCTGTTAGAACCTGGTTGTGCTTCAGCAATTCACCCTCTTCTAGAGTACAGTGCATCATCAGCATCTTCACTGGGTTTGGCTCTCGTCATGGTAGGGAAGGACTGGGTCTTACTGGAGTGCAATCATTAAGCACTGATGGTCTTTTTCAACTCCTCTCCCCTGGAACCCTTTAAACTCATTCTGTGGCCTCCTTCTGACACATCCAGGAGTAAATCTCAGGCAGATCCTTTGCAGTCTAAAGTAGAATCTCATTTCAATGGTTAAAATGTGTATGCTTGACAGACAGGGAGTAAGACATGTTTTCCAGTAAAGTCAGCACAAGCCTAGCCCTCTCAGGCTAAGCGTACAGGAGTGTAATAATCTGGACCACACTAACTCAGACAGTGCCTTAACAGGGATTAGTAAAAAGAAGCCTGTGTGGGAAGAGGCAGCCCAACCCAGGCATGAGAGAGGGCTTGATTGCAGGCCCAACCCCCACCTCTGGATTCTTTGTGCAAATTGAACAACTGTACACAGAGGCCCTGTTAATGATGGCAACTCCAAATACCATCAGTTTAAAGCTTCCCTCTTCCTCCAACTGGGCCTGCTTCAGCCTAGAAGCCAACATAGAGGAAGAGGTATGGTGGGCTGGGTCTTCCCTCACTTGCTCACTTCCTCCCCCTCATTAGAAGCTGCTCTGGCCCCTCTAGCATCAGCCCCAGGGGGAATGGAGGAAGAGGACACAGAATTACATGGCTGACCTCTTGCCATCAGGTGTTGAGGCGTCCAGAAGATGGAGGTGCTCTGCTGATCCCACCTGACTCCTGTGTCACTTCTTTGGGTTTATGGGAGATCCCCCTACTAGGGCCTTCAGCCTCAGGTGGGGCTGCTTCTCTGACAGCACTGCGATTCTGGTGGTCCACTCATCTCCCCCAGGCAGTCTTTTTTCATGAGATCTCTTTATGATGTTCTCGACCAGCTCCTGCTTATGAGATTCAAAACTGATACCTGGAAAACACACCGTTTTGCTCCTCTCAGTGCAAAGGAGTCACTCCCAGTGCATCCCTCTCCACTCTCCCTGCAGCCACGAAGAAACCCAGACACAGCCTTGCACTTTTAGACATTTCAGGAGTCAAATATCAATCTCTAGAGGACACATGTAGAGCTCTCCAGGTGATTTCCCTGAAGCTCTCTCAGTAGTCTTTAGTTGGAAGGGGTGGGGGGTTGTCCTGGGGTTACAAGTGTCCAACTTATGGACAGCTCATACTTAAGAATGGACTGCCATGAAACTTCTTATATTAAAAATTTGAGTTAATTTCAATGGTTTGTAATAATATACACATGTACTACCTTGTGACACTCATGAAAACATTTCATTTTGGAAGTGTTTCTTAAGTGTTTTATGTGCATTGAAAGGTAAAATATATACTATATACTAAGACAAACATTTGGCTAACTGGCACTAAATAAGTACCGTATGTACCTGTTCCAACTTACCTACAAATTTGACTTAAAGACTGACTTAGGAATGGATCTTGTTCACAACCTGGGGACTGCCTTTATAGGAAATAGCTGAAAGGCCTGCATCACTGACAACACTGTCAAAGAATTTCTCTAGTTTCTCCACCTCAACTTTTATACGCTAGTGGTGGCAAATAGACTAATGCTGGCTGACTAATGCTGGCTCAACATCTTGACGTGACTTGGGTACATGGTCTAGCATCTCCTTTAAGATGGAGTACTTGGCACCTATGTGTGTTTTTGGGTCCTCTGTCTTAGTTATCTAGTGCTGCTGCAACAGAACTATCACAGGTGGATGGCCCCTGTCCCTTCAAGGAGAGACTCAGACAAGTTCAACTGGCAGAGAAACTAGCACTGCATCTCCATGGAGTTTAAATAGGCGACTTGAGGCTGCAGAGAGGACTGGTTAGACATGCTTCAGGACTCCAAGAGTGTGCTTGTTCAAGGAACAAACTGTGGAGCCTAACCTTCTGATACCAGGTGTCTACTTAGCAAGACACATAACATATTCGATTCTTGCTTTCTGGAATACACTTCCCCAACTTTTTTTTTAAAATTATTGTACTTTAAGTGAAAGTTTACAATTCAAGTTAGCCTCTCATACAAAAATTTATACATATATTGTTATGTGACCCTAATTGCTCTCCCTATACTGTGACAGCACACTCGTTTCCACCCCTGATTTCCAGTGTCCATTCAACTAGCTCCTGACCCTCTCTGCCTTCTCATCCCGCCTTTGGACAGAGCTGCCCATTTAGTCTCAAGCATCTACTTGAGCTAAGAAGCACCCTCTTCATAAGTATCATTTTACGTCCCATAGTCCAGTCTAATCTTTGTCTGAAGAGTTGGCCTTGCACTTCCTCAACTTTTTGAAGGCTAACTCCTATTTGTTAATTGAAATACAGACTCTCAGATTTTTTTTGTTTTCAGGAGTCTAACAGAGTTGGTGATTTTATTTCTTTTTCTCCATATCCGAGGACATGGGAGAAGAGTCTGTGCCAGTGATCCTCATCATTTCTCTTGGGAATATAAATAGGACTGGAATTACTTGGTCATATGGTAACTCAGTGTTTGAGAAGACAGTTGCCAGACTGTCTTCTAAAGTGGCTACATTTTCCATTCCTACTAGCAGTGTATGAAGGTTTCAACTTCTCCATTTGCCTAAAGTTATTATCTGATTTTTTGATTCTAGACCTCCTGGTTGGTGTGAAGTGGTATCTCATTGTAGATTTGATTTGCACGTCCTGCCCTGGTGCTGCAGTGGTTAAGCTCTTGGCTGCTTACCAAAAGTTTGGTGGTTCGAACCCACCCAGTGGCTCCTCAGGAGAAAGATGTGGCAATCTGCTTTTGTAAAGATTACAGCTTTGGAAACCCTATGGGCAGTTCCACTCTGCCCTATAGGGTTGCTATGAGTTGGAATCATCCTGGCGGCAATGGATTTTGTTGGTTTGATGGCTAATGATGTTGAGCATCTTTTCATGTGCTTATTGGCCATTTGTATATCTTCCTTGGAGAAATTTCTATTCACATTCTTTGCCTAGTTTTGAATTGGGTTATTTGTCTTTTTATTATTGAGTCATATAAGTTTGTTATTAAATATATCATTTTCAAATATTTTATCCCATTCTATGAGTTGTCTTTTCACTTTCATAATAATATCCTTTGAAGCACAAGTATTTTAAATTTTGACTAAGTCCAGTTTATCTATTTTTTTCTTTTGTTGCTTGTGCTTTTGGTGTTTAATCTAGGGAATCCTTTGTCAAATCCAGGTCATGAAGATTTACCCCTGTGTTTTCTTCTAAGTAGTGTGTAGTTTTAGCTCTTACATTGAGGTCTTTGATTCATTTTGACCTAATTTTTGTATAAGGTCCAGGTAACTGTTCAACTTTCTTCTTTTACAAGTGGCTGTTCAGTTGTCCCAGTGCCATTTGTTGAAAAGACTATTATTTCCTATTGTATGGTTTTGGAACTCTTGTTTTAAAGCAGTTACCATAGATGTATGGGTTTATCTCTGGACTCTCAATTCTACTACATTGGTCTACATGTCTATCCTTTTGCCAGTACTACAGTTTTTATTACCATTACTTTGCAGTAAGTTTTGAAACCTGGAAATGTGAATTCTCCTACTTTGTTCTTTTTCAGGATTATTTTGGCTATTCAGGGTCCCTTGCAATTCCATATTAATTTTAGAATTAACTTGTCAATTTGTACAAAGAAATCACCTGGGATTCTAATACAGGTTGTGTTGAATCTGTAGATCAATTTGGAGAGTACTGCCATCTTAACAATGTTAAGTTTTTTGATTCATGAACATAGAATGTTTTTCCATTTACTTAGAGCTTTAACTTCTTTCAAAAATGTTTTGTAATTTTCAAAGTGTAAGCTTTGCACTTCTCTCATTAATTTATTTACAAGGATTTTTTTCCTTTAAAAAATTTATATATTTTGTTGTTGCTGAGAATATACACAGCAAAACATACACAAATTCAACAGTTTCTACATGTACAATTCAGTGACATTGATTACATTCTTCAAGTTGTGCAACCATCCTCACCATCCTTCTCTGAGTTGTTCCTTTCCCATTAATATAAACTCACTGCACCCTCAGGTTTCTATCTAATCTTTAGAGTTGTTATTGTCAATTTGATCCCATATAGATAGTTCTTAAAAGAACATAATGCTCAAGGAAGACTTTTTTAATAGTTAAGCTAAGCTATTGTTTCATTTTAGGAAGACTCCAGCAGATATTTTTGGTTTAAGGTTTAAAGATTATCTCAGCGCAATGGTTTCAGGGGTTCACCCAGCCTCCGTGACTCCAGGAAGTCTGGAGTACACAAGAATTTTAAAATCTGTTCTGCATTTTCCCCCTTTTGATCAGGATTCTTCCAAAGAATCTTTGATCAAAATGTTCAGTAATGGTAGCTGGGCACCATCCAGTTCTTCTGGTCTCATGGCAAAGGAAGCAGTTATTCATGGAGACAATTAGCCACACATTGTTATTAGGTGCTGTCCAGTCGGTTCCAACTCATAGTGACCCTATGTATAACAGAACAAAACACTGACCGGTCCTGCACCATCCTCACAATCATTATGCTTGAGCCCATTGTTGCAGCCACTGTGTCAATCCATCTTGCTGAGGGTCTTCCTCTTTTCACTGACCCTCTACTTTACCAAGCATGATGTCCTTCTCCATCCAGGGAATGGTCCCTCCTGATAACATATTCAAAGTATATGAGACATAGTCTCGCCATCCTTGCTTCTAAGGAGCATTCTGGCTGTACTTCTTCCAAGACAGATTTGTTTGCTCTTCTGGCTGTCCATGGTATATTCAATATTCTTCGCCAATACCACAATTCAAAGGTGTCAATTCTTCTTTGGTCTTCCTTATTCATTGTCCAGTTTTCACATGTGTATGAGGTGATTGAAAACACCGCAGCTTGGGTTAAGCATACCTTAGTCTTCAATGTGACTTCTTTGGTTTTTAACACTTTAAAGAGGTCTTTTGCAGCAGATTTGCCCAGCACAATGAGTCTTGATTTCTTGACTGCTGCTTCCATGGGTGTTGATTGTGGATCGAAGTAAAACGAAATCCTTGACAACTTCAATCTTTTCTCTGTTTATCATGATGTTACTTGTTGGTCCAGTTGTGAGGATTTTTGTTTTCTTTATTTTGAGGTGTAATCCATATTGAAGGCTGTGGTCTTTGATCTTCATTAGTAAGTGCTTCAAGTCCTCTTTACTTTCAGCAAGCAAGGTTTTGTCATCTGCATATTGCAGGTTGTTAATGAGTCTTCCTCCAATCCTGATGTCCCTTCTTCTTCATATAGCCCAGCTTCTCAAATTATTTGCTCAGTATACAGATTGAATAGGTATGGTGAAAGGATACAACCCTGACACACACCTTTCCTGACTTTAAACCATGCAGTATCCCCTTGTTCTGTTCAAAAGACTGTCCCTTGGTCTATGTACAGGTTTCTCATGAGCACAATTAAGTTTTCTGGAATTCCCATTCTTGACAATGTTATCCATAATTTGTTATGATCTACACAATCAAATGCCTTTGCATAGTCAATAAAACACAGATAAACACCTTTCTGGTGTTCTCTGCTTTCAGCCATGATCCATCTGACATCAGCAATGATATCCCTGGTTCCACGTCCTCTTCTGAATCTGGCTTGAATATCTGGCAGTTCCCTGTCGATACACTGCTGCAACCGCATTTGAATGATCTTCAGCAAAATTTTACTTGCATGTGGTATTAATGATATAGCTCGATAATTTCCACATTTGGTTGGATCACCTCTTGGGAATAGGCATAAATATGGATCTCTTCCAGTCGGTTGGCCAGGCAGCTATCTTCCAAATTTCGTGGCATAGACAAGTGAGCACTTCCAGTGCTGCGTCCATTTGTTGAAACTT
Organism: Trichechus manatus latirostris; assembly: GCF_000243295.1. NCBI lineage: Eukaryota > Metazoa > Chordata > Mammalia > Sirenia > Trichechidae > Trichechus > Trichechus manatus. The sequence goes on from NW_004444085.1 coordinate 5,568,550, forward strand.
CTCAGTTGGTATTCAGTCAGTTCCCGGAGGCTTTGTCACCAATGCCTTCAGTACAGCTTGGCCTTCTTCCTTGAGTACCGTCAGTTCCTGATCATATGCTACTTCCTGAAATGGTTGAATGTCGACCAGTTCTTTTTGGTATAGTGACTCTGTGTATTCTTTCCATCTTCTTTTGATGCTTCCTGTGTTGCTTAATATTTTCCCTGTAGAATCCTTCAATATTGCAACCAGAGGCTTGAACTTTTTCTTTGGTTCTTTCAGCTTGAGAAAAGCCAAGTGTGTTCTTCACTTTTGGTTTTCTATCTCCAGGTCCATGCACGTGTCATTATAATACTATCTTCTGGAACTGCCCTTTGAAATCATCTGCTCAGCTCTTTTACCTCATCAAAAGGGAGAAATGTCTCCCTTTTGCTTTAGCTACCTGACATTCAAGAGCAAGTTTCAGTCTCTTCTGGCATCCAATTTGGTCTTTTCTTTCTTTCCTGTCTTTTTAATGACCTCTTACTTTCTTCATGTATGATGTCCTTGATGTTATTCCACAACTCAGCTGGTCTTTGGTCGTTAGTGTTCAACGCATCAAATCTATTCTTGAGATGGTCTCTAAATTCAGCTGGGATATACTCAAGGTTGTACTGTGGCTCTTGTGGACTTGTTCTAATTTTCTTCAGTTTCAACTTGAACTCGCATATGAGCAATTGATCGTCTGTTCCACAGTCAGTGCCTGGCCTTGTTCTGACTGATGATATTGAGCTTTTCCATCGTCTCTTTCCACAGATATAGTCGATTTGATTCCATCTGGCGAGGTCCACATGTATAGTCGCCATTTATGTTGGTGAAAAAAGGTATTGGCAATGAAGAAGTTATTGGTCTTGCAAAATTCTATCATCTGATCTCCGGCTTCGTTTCTATCACCAACACCATATTTTCCAACTATTGATCCTTCTTTTTTGTTTCCTACTTTCACGTTCCAATCACCAGTGATTAGCAATGCATCCTGATTGCATGATTGATCGGTTTCAGGCTGCAGAAGTTGGTAAAATATTCAATATTTCTTCATTTTTGGCCTTAGTGATTGGTATGTAAATCTGAATAATAGACATATTAACTAGTTTCCCTTGTAGGTGTATGGTTATTATCCTATCACTGACAGCGTTGTATTTCAGGATAGATCTTGAAATGTTCTTTTTGACCATGAATGCAACGCCATTCCTCTCCTAGCTGTCATTCCAGGCAAAATAGACCAATATGAGTGTTTAATTCAAAATGCCCAATACCATTCCATTTCAGCTCACTAATGCCTAGGATGTCTATATTTATGAGTTCCATTTCATTTTTGATGATTGCCAATTTTCCTAGATTCATACTTTGTACATTCCACGTTCCGATTCTTTTTTTATTTTACTTAATTTTTTTATTGTACTTTAGATGAAGTTTTACAGAACAAATAGTTTCTCATTAAACAGTCAGTATACATATTGTTTCATGACATTGCTTAACAACCCCACGACATGTCAACACTCTCCCTTCTCGACCTTGGAGGACCTTTTTTTTTTTTGGTGAAAATATATGTAGCCAAATATACACCATTTCAAAAATTTCTGCATGTACACTTCAGTGACATCTATTACATTCTTCCAGTTGTGCTGCTAATCTCACTATCCTTTTCCAAATTATTCTATCACCATTATCTTCAACTCACTGTCCCCTAGGCTTCCCATCAAACTTTTTGAGTTGCTGTTGTCAATTTGATCTCACATAGATAATTCTTTCTTTTTTGTACCACATTCTGATTCTTAATGAATGTTTGCAGCTGTTTCTTCTCATTTTGAGTCATGCCACATCAGCAAATGAAGGTTCTAAAAGCTTGACTCCATCCACATCATTAAGGTTGACTCTACTCTGAGGAGCCATTCTTTTTCAGTTGTATCTTGAGTGCCTTCCAACCTGAGGTGCTCATCTTTCAGCACTATATCAGACATTGTTCTGCTGCTCTTTATCAGGTTTTCACTAGCTAATTCTTTTCAGAAGTAGACCTCTGGGTCCTTCTTCCTAGTCCATCTTAGTCTGGAGGCTCAGCTGAAACCTATCCACCATGGGTGACCCTGCTGGTATTTGAATACTGGTGACATAGCTTCCAGCATCACAGCAACACACAAACACCCACAGTACAGCAAACTGACAGACGCTTGGGGACACGTTCCTGATCCTCCTCCTATTCCTGACTATTATTCTTCCTCTGTTGCCTCAGGCAAATAGAGACCAATTATTGTGTCTTGGATGGCCACTTGCAAGCTTTTAAGACCCCATGCACTGTTCAATAAACTAGGAGATAGAACAGAAGCGCTAAGAATTTTTTGTTGTTGTTCATTTTTTAATGTCAGTGTGGGTGGACTTGTTTTCTTAACTTCATTTTTGGATTGTTCATTTAAAGTGTATAAAAATACAATTGCTCTTTGTATACAGGCAATCCCTGGACTAGGAACGAGTTCTGTTCCTAAGTCTGTCTTTAAGTTGAATTTGTACATAATTTGGGGCAGTTTGGTATGGTTTGTATCTAATGTCAGTTAGTCAAGTGCTTGTCTTAGTATATAGTATACAGGTAGTCCCATATACTTGCTATGGGGTCCCGTTCCGGAGACTCCGTAGTAAGTTGGCTCTGACATATGTCAAATACCTCATTTTTAAGTTTTCATTATTATTGCCTTTTATTATCAATATCTTTATAAACACAATCTTTATTTGTCTTTGGTGGTTGGAAACATTAAATATAAACATAAGTACTACAACAGCGTATGTAGTACAGATAGTCCCTGACTTACAACAGTGTTCTGTTCCAGCGTAAGCATGGTCTGTCATAACTCGAATATGTTGTATATCAGAGACTACCTGTATAGTGTACCTTTCTATGCATAAAAAACATTAAAGAAACACTTCCAGATACACTAAAACATCTTTAACATAATATACATTAAATAATAATAATGTTTTGATGTGCACTGCAAAGTAACACCTATTTGTTATTACAAACCGTTGTATGTACCTCAAATTTTTAACATGCAGAGGTTTAATTTACAGGGATTGGTTCAGAACTACGGGTTGTATGTAAGTCAGACGTTGGTAACCTGGGGAATGTCTATATTTATCTTGTATTATACAAAGTTGCTGACATCACTTATTCTAATAGATTTCTAGTGGATTCCTTAAGATTTTCTATACATATGATTATGTAATCTGTGAATAGAGGTAGTTTTACTTCTTCATTTCCAGTATGGATGTCTTTTTCTTGCCTAATTGCTCTGACAATGTTGAATAGAAGTGGTGAGGGTCAGCATCCTTATCATGTTCCTGATCTTAGGGGAAACCATCCAGTCTTTCACCATTAAGTATGATGTTAGCTGTGGGTTTTTCGTAGATGTCTTTTATCTGGTTAAGGAAGTTATCTTCTTCTTCCACTTTGTTCAGTGTTTTTATCATGAAAGTAAGTTGGCTTTGTCAAATGCTTTTTCTGTGTCTAATTGAGATAATCATGTGATTTGTTTGTTATTTTATTATTATTATTGTTATTTTATTGATGTGATGTATTAACCAATTTTCAGATGTTGAACCAACCTTGCATTTTTGGGATAAATCCCACTTGATCGTGTTGTATAATACTTTTATACTTTTTCTGGATTTAGTTTGCTAGCATTGTGTTGAAGATTTTTATGGCCATATTCATGAAATATTGATCTGTAGTTTTCCTTTCTTACAATGTCTTTATCTGGCTTTTGTATCAGGGTAATACTGGAATCATAAAATGCGTTGGGAAGTGTTCCCTCATATGTTTTCCGGGAAGAGTTTTTGAAGAATTTGCACTAATTCTTCTTTAAATGTTTGGTAGAATTCACCTGTGAAGTCATCTGGGCCTGGGTTTTTCTTTGTTGGGAGTGTTTGATTACTAATTCAATCTCTTCACTTGTCTATTCAGATTTCCTCATGATTCAGTTTTGATAGTTTGTGTCTTTCTGGTATTTGTCCATTTCATCCTTTTTGGGGTATTTATTTATTTGATCATTTTTATTTCTTTAAGGTTGATAGTAATGTCACTTCTTTGATTCCTGATTCTAGTAATTTGCATCTTCTCTTTTTTTACTTGATAAATCTAGCTAAAGTTGGTCAATTTTATTGATCATTCAAAGAACCAACTTTTGGGTTCATTGATTTTCTTTATTGTTTTTCTATTCTCCATTTCCTTAATTTCCACTTTAATGTTTATTATTTCTTTCTGTTTGCTTTTTGTTTAATTTTCTCTTCATTTTCTAAGGTCTTACAGTGGAAGTTTAGTATTTGATTTGAGATATTTCTTCTTTCTTAATATAGGCATTTACAGCATCCTATAAGTTTTGATATGTTGTGTATTCATTTTCATTTATCTCAAAGTCTAGTCTTATTTACCTTTTGATTTATTCTCTGATCCATTGGTCATTTAGAATTATGTTGTTTAATTCCCACATATTTGTGAATTTCCTACAATTTTTCTTGCTGTTAATTTCTAATTTCATTCCATTGTGTCAGAGAACATATTTTGTATTATTTCTATTCTTTTAAATTTATTGAGGTTTATTTACAGCCTAGTATGTTGTCAATCCTGAAGAATGTTCATATGTGCTTAAGATGAATGTATATTCTGTTATTTTTGTGTGGAGTATTATATAGCTGTATTTTAGGTCAATTAGCTTTACAGTGCTGTTCAAATCTTCTATTTCCTTGTTGATCTTCTGACTAGTTGTTTTAAACATTATTAAAAATGGGGTATTGAAGTTTCCCACTAGTATTGCTGAGTTGTCTATTTCTCCTTTCATTTCTGTCAGTTTTTGCTTCCTGTATTTTGGTGCTGCATTATTAGGTGCATATTGTTGTTGTTGTATACCATCAAGTTGATTTGGACTCATAATGACCTTGTATTACAGAGTAGAACTGCTCCATAGGGTTTCCTAGGCTATAATCTTTATGGGAGTAGATCACCAGGTTTTTTCTCCTGCGGAGCGACTGGTGGGTTCAAGCCAATGATCTTTTGGTTAACAGCTGACTGCTTAACTGTTGTGCCACTAGGGCTCCTTATTAGGTGCATAAACTTTCTTATTATATCTTCCTTCTGAATTGGCCCTTTTATCATTATGAAATATCCCTCTTTGTATCTAGTAACATTTTTTTGTTCTTTGTTTGATATTATATGTCACTCCTACTTTGTTAATGTTGATATTTGCATGATATATCTTTTCCCATCCTTTTGCTTTTAATCTATTTGTATTCTTGGATCTAAGGTATGTGTCTGTAGATAGCATACAGTTAGAATTGGATCATATTTTTAAATTCAGTATGACATTCCCTGCCTTTTAATTGGATGGTGTAATCCTTTCATATTTAATGTTATTATTGTAATAGTTAGATTTATATCTCCCATTTTACTTTTTTTTTTTTATATGCTTACGTCTTTTCTAAAATTCTTCCTTTACTGCTTTCTTTTTTATTAAGTGAATATTTTCTAGTATGGCATTTTCATTTATTTCATAATTTTTTTCTATATTTTAAAAAATTGATTTTTAGTGTTTGCTCTGAGGTTTACATATGCATCTTAATTTATCTGATTCCACTTCAGATTTATACTATCATAATTCTAGTATTATATAGAAATGTTACTCCTATATTCCCCTTCCACCTTTCTTACTTGGTACGATTACAATGCATATTATAGATATTAATGTTACAAATCCAACAATATATTGTTGTAACTATTGCTTTATCATATGTCACCATTTCCTTAGCCAAATACAGCATTTCTCCCACCCACCTCTTTGTGCTGTTATTGGCATCTGTATCACACATATATTACATTTCTATATGTTTCAAACCCAACATTACATTATATACATATTATTTTATACAATTTGAAAAATCATTTATGAGAAGAAAGGAGAAAAATATACAATATATCTTATTTTTTTATATCATTTCTTTTATCCGTGCTTTTTCTTTTTTTTGAGTGTATGTGGATATGAATTACCAACTGGGGTCACTTACTTTCAGTCTGGAGAACTTCTTTTAGTATTTCTTGTAAGGTAAGTCTGCTAGCCACAAATTCTCTGTTTTTGTTTTTCTGTGAACGTTTTTATTTTGCCTTCATTTTTAAACAATAGCTTGGTTTGTTGTTTGACAGTATTTTTTTTTGAGCATTTTGAATATGTTATTCCAGTGCCTTATGAGTTCCATTTTTTTTTCTGATGAGAAGTCAGCTATGAATCTTGTTTGGGTTCCCTTGTAAGTGACAGGTCATTTTTCTCTTGCTGCTTTCATGATTACTCCCTTGTCTTTGACTTTCAGCATTCTTATTGAGATGTGTTTGTTTGTGGATCTCTTTGCATTTATCCTATCTGGAATTCATTGAGCTTCCTGGATGTGTAGGCTATTATTTTTCAATAAGTTTATGAAGTTTCCTGCTATTCTTTCTTCAAATATTTTTCAGGTTCTCTCTCTCCTTTCCTTCTCATATTCTTATTATGCATATGTTGGCGTGCTTGATGGTGTCCCACATTTCTCTGAAGCTCTATTCATTTTTATTCATTCTTTTTTTCTCTCTGTTCTTCAGCTTGCATAATTTCTATCATTCTACCTTCAGTTTGTTAATTTTTTCTACCAATTCAAGTCTACTGTTGTGTCCCTTGCATGAATTTCTTTTTATATCAGTTACTGTACTTTCCAACTCCAGAAGTTCTATTTGTTTTTTTTCCCATAATTTCTATCTCTTTATTGTATTCTGAATTTGATGTGACATTGTTATAATACCTTCTTTTACTGTATCACTCATACTTTCCTTTAGTTCTGGGAACATATTTATAATGACTACTTTGAAATATTTTTCTATTAAATTTGACATCTGGTTGCTCTCACATGCAATCTGTGTTGCCTGCTTTTTTTCAAGTTTATGGGTCATACTTTTCAGTTTCTTTACAGGCTTCATAATTTTTTATTTGAAACAAATATTTTAGATAACATATTTGTAGCAATTATGTGTATTGTCACCCCATCTAGGGCTTGTAATTGTTATGTGTTTGTATATTTCTTTAGTTACTAACTGGATTATTTTAGTGAAGTCTATTTTCCACTCCCCTACAGTGTTAAGCGGCTGATGTTGTTCCTCAGGGAGGCACAGCTTTGGCTATACCCACCATCACCCTTGGATGACAGCGGTTTTGGTAGGGTTCTCTTTCTTTCTTTTCCTCACCACACCCAGCTGTTAAACTCCACTAATTTCTGGATGATTGCTCTATTGTTTTCAAAAATGCTCTGGGGCATCAATTACTTTACAAATTAATTCAATCAAACTGGGGCACCTTTCAAGGAATAGATTTTGAGGCCAGTGTTTTATATTTGTTCTGACCTCAGGAGGGCACCTCCCATCTGTCTTATTTCCTGATTCTCTCATGCTAATTTGATGGCCTATGGTCTGGCTGATATCTTCATTAAATCCACTAAACTCCTTCCAGTTGCCTCTCATCACAACCTCCACCATCTTGAGAGTGCCCTTAGGTTTAAGGTTTCCACGCTCAGTTGCAAATAAATTCAGTTCCTTTGGAAAGAGATTGTGAGTTATCTATTTCTCCTCGTCCATTCTCCCCTTCCCACTCCGCCTCCCAGCAGGTTTTCCCTCCAGACAAAATCCTAAGGCAGGGCTATGGAGCTGGGGGTGGAGAAAATGGCAAATTTCTCTCTGAGAGATACCCTGACTGTAGGAGCTGAGTGCTCAGTCGGGGGCAGGGTGGGCAGCAACTGGAGGTCCTCTGGGCTTACCACTCCAGGAGCCACAACCTCACCAGCTGGAACAACAGTAATTGGGAGCCAGGTTGTTCACCATGCTTTGCCCAAGACAGAACCTCCATTCCATGAGTGGGGCTGAGTGGAAGAAGGGAGCCTCCACCTTCCAACTGCACTCACCCATGACTTAACCTCGGCAACAAGTAGGTTGTTGAGAAAGATGAGAAATGTTTAGGTTCTGCAGCTCCTGGGAGGAAAACCCTATGATTGGGTGCTAGGGGAAGAGGGAGGGGAGCCCTGTGTTCTTGGCTGCAGCAGTCTGGAGTGAAGTCTTGGCCTCTCTTAGCTGTGTGGGGGGACAGATGGAGTGGTCTTCATTTAAATACCACAGACTCTTGCCTGTTTATCAAATTTTCTTGAATGATATTTCCTCATTTGTTGTTTGCCTTTAGTACAATTTTAAGGCAAAAGCAAACCCATTGCCATTGAGTCAATTTCAACTCACAGTGATCTTCTAGTAGAACTGCCCCAGAGGGTTTCCAAGAAGCAGCTGGTGGATTCGAACTGCCGACATTTTGGTTAGCAGCCGAAGGCTTAACCACTGCACCACCAGGGCTCCTAGGGCCATTTTAACAGGCTTTAAATGGCCGTTCTTAAAAAATAATTTTCACCAGTTTCACTGAGTAGTGAAAAATAGTTTCACAAGTTTCACATGCTGTCACGTCAGAAGTTGAACTCCAAGTCTATGAGTCTTACAAGACTACGTGTGAGAAGCATCATTAGCAAGGCTGGTTTAATGCTGAAGAATTGGACCTTATTTTCTGTGGCTGTAGGGGTTTATTGGTGGTGTTGTCACTGAGTCAGCCCCAGCTCATGGCAACCTTATGTTTAATAGAACAAAATCTTGCTAGTTCTGTGCCATCCTTATAATTGTTGGTATGTGTGAGCCCATTGTTGCAGCTATTTTATCAGTCCATCTCATGGAGGGTTTCCCTCATTTTCACTGACTTTCTATGTTACTAAACCTGATGTCCTTTTCTAGTAATTGATCTTTGCTGATTATGTGTCTAAAGTAAGCTAGACAAAGTCTCGCCATCCCCTCATCTAAGGAGCATTTGGCTCCTTAACAAAAATCAGATTTGTTCATTCTTCTGGCAGTCCGTGCTATATTCGATAATCTTTGTCAACACTACAATTTAAATGTGTCAGTTCTTCGATATTCCATTTTCATTGTCCAGCTTTCACATGCAGATGAGGTGATCAAAAAACCATGGATTGGGTCAGGCTCACCTAAGTCATCGAAGTGACGTCTTTGCTTTTTTGAATACTTTAAAGATGTCTTTTGCAGCAGATATTCTAAATACAATATGTTGTTTGATTTCTTGACTGCTGCTTCCCATGGGCATTGATTGTTGGTCCAAGTAGAATGAAATTCTTAATAACTTCAATTTCTTTGCCCGACTGTAGGGGCAGAGGGAACATTTTCTCCTTCTTGCTTAGATATGTTTTATCAGCAGTTAGTGCTGGGATTTCATTAGTTAGCTCTCTCTACCACCATCACTAACAGTCCCCAAAGGCGAACTAAAAAGCTCAAAACATGCATGCAAAGACAAATGAAGGAATAAAATCATTAGCAAACAGAATTGGGGACATTAATATTTACATCTGTATATTTGTCTTTTAGATAAGGGATCAGAAAACTATGTAGTTTGGCAATCTGCTTCTGAAAGGTCACAGCCTAGAAAACCCTATGGAGCAGTTCTACTCTGACACACATGGGATTGCCATGAGTTGGAACCAAATCTATGGCAACCAACAATAGCAACAATCTTTATGGAAGCAGATCATTAGGTCTTTCTGCCACGGAGCTGCTCGGTGGATTTGTACTGCCAACCTTTAGTTTAGCAGCCAATTGCAAACTGCTTGTGCCACCTGGGCACCTCCTGGCACACTAGGGGTGACTAAACTTGTTGAATTAATGAATGAATAAAGACTGCTTTCTTTTCTCTACTAGTATTTCCAACAAAATTGATGTTGACTCTACCCATTCTAATTCTCAGTTCTACACCTTAACTCTAATATAGCACTTTCAATTTCATTGCAGTAGGTTTTGCAACTGTAAATTTCAACCTCATCTCCTTAGGTTGGCTCTTTGAGGCCCAGAATATAGGCCTCAAATTAACTTTGAAAGTCTTTTGACAAACAGAACAGTCACAGTTTCATTTCAATGCAAATGAGTTCATTATTCCTGCTCTTGACTTCTAGTTCATTAGAAAGACTCCATCTCAGATATCTCAGTGTTGTTGTTGTACTTAGGTGCCATTGAGTCAGTTCTGTTTCATAGTGACCCTATGTACAAGATAATGAAACACTGCCCGGTCATGCACCATCCTCACAATCGTTACTATGTTTGAGCCCATTGTTGCATCCACTGTGTAATCGATCTCATTGAGGGTCTTCCTGTTTTTGGCTAACCCTCTACTTTACCAAGCAAGATGTCCTTCTCCAGGGACTGGTCCATCCTGATAACATGTCCAAAGTATGTGAAATAAAATTTTGCCATCCTTGCTTCAATGAGCATTCTGGTTGTACTTCTTCCAAGACAGATTTGTTTGTTCTTCTGGCAGTCCCCGGTGTATTCAATATCCTTTGCTAACACTGTAATTCAAAGGCATCAATTCTTCTTTGGTCTTCCTTATTCATTGTCCAGCTTTCACATGCACATGAGATGATTGAAAACACCATGGCTTGGGTCAGGTGCACCTTACTGCTTAAAGCGGCATCTTTGTTTTTTTAACACTTTAAAGAGGTCTTTTGCAGCAGATTTGTCCAATGCAATGAGTCATTTGATTTCTTGATTGCTACTTCCATCAGCATTGATTGTGGATCCAGGTAAAATGAAATCCTTGACAACTTCAATTTTTTCTCCGTTTTATCATGATGTTACTTATTGGTCCAGTTGTGAGGACTTTTTTTCCCCAGATTTATTATTTTTATGGCAAAACATTTTTTAAAAAATAAGTTTTTTATTTAAAATAATTTCCAGTATTCTTTTTTTTAAGCTGTAATCTTTTTTTGAATTGCGCTTTAAATGAAACTTTACAGTTCAAGTTAGTTTCTCATACAAAACTTTATACACACACTGATATTTGATCCTAGTTGCACTTCCCATACTGTGACAGCACGCTCCTCCTTTCCACCCCAGATTTCCCGTGTCCATTCAACCAGCTCCTGTCCCTTTCTGCCTTCTTATCTCACCTCCGGACAGGAGCTGCCCATTTAGACTCATGTATCTACTTGAGCTAAGAAGCACACTCTTCACGAGTATCATTTTATGTCTTATGGTCTAGTCTTATCTTTGTCTGCAGAGTTGGCTTCAAGAATGGTTTTAGTTTTGGGCTAACAAACAGTCCAGGGGCCATGTTTTCCAGCATCCCTCCAGTCTCAGTCAGACCATTAAGTCTGGTCTTTTTACTAGAATTTGAGTTCTGCACCCTATTTTCTTCTGCTCCACCAGGGACTCTCTGTTATGTTCCCTGTCAGGGCGGTCACTGGTGGTAGCTGGGCACCATCTCGTTCTTCTGGTCTCAGGCTGATGTAGTCTCTGGTTTATGTGGCCCTTTTGTCTCTTGGGCTAATATTTTCCTTGTGTCTTTGGTGTTCTTCAGTCTCCTTTGCTCCAGGTGGGTTGGGAACAATTGTTGCATCTTAGATGGTCGCTCAGTAGCTTTTAAGACCCCAGACACCGCTCACCAAAGTGGATGCAGAAAATTTTCTTAATAAACTTTGTTATCCCAATTGACCTAGATGTTACCTGAAAGTATGGTCTCCAGACGCCTGTCCCTGCTACTCTGTCCCTTGAAGTGTTTGGTTGTATTCAGGAAACTTCTTATCTTTTGGTTTAGCCAGTTGTGCTGACTTCTCCTGTAGTTTGTATTGTCTTTCCCTTCACCTGAGATAATTCTTGTCTACTATCTAATTAGTGAATACCCTTCTCCTCCCTCCCCACCCTCATAATCATCAAAGATATTTTCTCCTGTGTTTAAACCTTTTCTTGAGTTCTTATAATAGTGGTCTCGTACAGTATTTGTTCTTTTCTACTGACTAATTTCACTCAGCGTAATGGCTTCCAGATTCATCCATATTATGAGATGTTTCACAGATTCACTGTTATTCTTTACAGTTGTGTAGTATTCCGTTTTGTGAATATACCATAATTTGTTTATCCATTTATCCATTGATGGGCACCTGGGTTGTTTACATCTTTTTGCTATTGTGAACAGTGCTGCAATGAACATGGATGTGCATATATCTATTCATGTGATGACTCTTTTCTCTAGGATATATTCCAAGGAGTGGGATTGCTGGATTGTATGGTACTTCTATCTCTAGCTTTTTAAGGAAGCACCAAATCAATTTCCAAAGTGGTTGTACCATTTTACATTCCCACTAACAGTGTAGAAGTGTTCCAGTCTCTCCACAACCTCTCCAACATTTATTATTTTGTGTTTTTCGGATTAATGCTAGCCTTGTTAGGGTGAGATGGTATCTCATTGTAGTTTTGATTTGCATTTCTCCAAAGGCTAGTGATTGTGAGCATTTCCTCATGTATCTGTTAGCTGCCTGAATGTCTTCTTTGGTGAACTGACTGTTCATATCCTTTGCCCATTTTTTAATTGGTTATTTGTCTTTTTATTATTGAGGTTTTGCAGTATTTTGTAGATTTTAGAAATGAGACCTTGACTGAATTTGTTGTAGCCAAATTTTTTTTCCCAGTTTATAGGTTGTCTTTTTACTCTTTTGGTGAAATCTTTTGATGAGCAAAAGTGTTTGATTTTTTAAGAGTTCCCAGTTATCTAATTTCTCTTCTGGTATTTGTGCATTGCTACTTATGGCTTGTATCATGTTTACTCCATGTATTGGGGCTCCTAGCATTGTCCCTATATTTCTTCCATGATCTTTATTGTTTTAGATTTTATATTTAAGTCTTTGATCCATTTTGAGTTAGTTTTTGTGCATGGTGTGAGGTATGGGTCTTGTTTCAGTTTTTTGCAGATGGATAACCAGTTATGCCAGCATCATTTGTTAAAGAGACCTTCTTTTCCCCATTTAATGGACTTTGGGCCTTTGTCAAATATCAGCTGCTCATAGGTGGATGAATTTACATCTGGATTCTCAATTCTGTTCCATTGGTCTATGTATCTGTTGTTGTATGAGTACCAGGCTGTTTTTACTACCGTGGCGGTATAATAGGTTCTACAATCAGGTAGTGTGAGGCCTCCCACTTTGTTCTTCTTCTTGAATAATGCTTTATTTATCCGGGGCCTCTTCCCTTTCCGTATGAAGTTGGTGATTTGTTTCTCCATCTCCTTAAAAAATGCCATTGGAATTTGGATCAGGATTGCATTGTATTTGTAGATTGCTTTGGGTAGAATTGACATTTTCACAATGTTAAGTCTTCCTATCCATGAGCAAGGTATGTTTTTCCACTTATGTAGGTCTCATTTGGTTTTCTGCAGTAGGGTCTTGTAGTTTTCTTTGTATAGGTCTTTTTACTTCTCTGGTTAGATTTATTCCTAAGTATTTTATCTTCTTGGGTGCTATTGTAAATGGTATTGATTTGGTAATTTCCTCTTTGTTGGTGTAGAGGAAACCAACTGATTTTGTATGTTTATCTTGTATCCTGATACTTTGCTGAAATCTTTTAATAGTTCCACTAGTTTTCTGTGGATTCTTTGGGGTTTTCTGTGTAAGAGATCATATTATCTGCAAATAGCGATACTTTGACTTCTTCCCTGCCAATTTGGAAGCCTTTATTTCTTTTTCTAGCCTAATTTCTCCAGCGAGGACCTCCAGCACAAGGTTGAATAAGAGTGGTGATAAAGGGTATCCTTGTCTGGTTCCCATTCTCAGTGAGAATGCTTTCAGACTCTCTCCATTTAGGATGAGGTTGGCTGTTGGCTTAGTATAAATGCTGTTAATTATGCTGAGGAATTTCCCTTCTTTTCCTGTTTTGCTGAGAGTTTTTATCATGAATGGGTTTTGGACTTTGTCAAACGCCTTTTCTGCATCACTTGATAAGATCATGTGGTTCTTGTCTTTTGTTTTATTTATGTGATAGATTCCATTGATTGTTTTTCTAATGTTGAACCATCCCTGCATACCTGGTATAAATCTCACTGGTCATGGTGAATTATTTTTTTGATACGTTGTTGAATTCTATTAACTAGAATTTTGTTGAGGATTTTTCCATCTATATTCATGAGGGATATTGGTCTGTAATTTTCTTTTTTTGTGGTGTCTTTACCTGGTTTTGATATGAGAGTTATACTGGCTTCACAGAATGAGTTTGGGAGTGTTCTGTCTTTTTCTATACTCTGAAATACCTTTAGTAGTAGTGGTGTTAACTGTCTCTGAAAGTTTGTAGAATTCTCCCGTGAGGGCTAGGGCTTTTTTTGTTGGGAGTTTTTAAATTACCTTTTCAATTTCTTCTTTTGTTATAGGTTGATTTAGTTGTTTTACCTCTGTTTGTGTTAGTTTAGGTAGGTAGTGTGTTTCTAGAAATTTGTCCATTTCCTCTAGGTTTTCAAATTTGTTAGAGTACAATTTTTCATAGTATTCTGTTATGATTCTTTTAATTTCAGTTGGGTCTGTTGTGATATTGCCCATCTCATTTCTTATTTGGATTATATGCTTCTTCTGGTTTTCTTTTGCCAGTTTGGCCAGTGGTTTATTGATTTTGTTGATCTTTTCAAAGAACCAGCTTTTGGTCTTATTAAGTCTTTCAATTGTTTTTCTATTCTCTATTTCATTTAATTCTGCTCTAGATTTTATTATTTGCTTTCTTCTTGTGCCTGACGGCTTCTTTTGCTGCTCTCTTTCTAGTTTTCCGAGTTGTAGGGTTAATGTTTTGATTATGGCCCTTTCTTCTTCTTGGATGTGTGCATTTATTGTTATAAACTGACCTCTGAGCACTGCTTTTGCTGTGTCCTAAAGGTTCTGGTAGGATGTGTTTTCATTCTCATTTGATTCTATGAATTTCTTTATTCCGTTCTTAATTTCTTCTATAACCTGGTAGTTTTTGAGCAAGGTGTTGTTCAGTTTCCATGTGTTTGATTTTTTTTCCTTGCTTTTTCTGTGACTGATCTTTACTTTTATGACTTTATGGTCAGAAAAGATACTTTGTAATATTTCGATGCTTTGGATTCTGTTAAGGTTTGCTTTATGGCTAATATGTGGTCTACTCTGGAGAATGTTCTATGTGCGTTGGAAAAGAAAGTATACTTTGCTGCTGTTGAATGGAGTGTTCGGTATATGTTTATGAGATCAAGTTGGTTGACTGTGGCATTTAGATCTTCCATGTCTTTATTGAGCTTCTTTTTGGATGTTCTGTCCTTCACTGAAAGTGGTGTGTTGAAGTCTCCTACTATTATTGTGGAGCTATCTTTCTCTCTTTTCAGTGCTGTTAGAGTTTGTTTTATTTATTTTGGAGCCCTGTCATTGGGTGTGTAAATACTTATTATGGTTATGTCCTCCTGGTGTATTGACCTTTTATTCATTATATAGTGTCCTTCCTTATTCTTTGTGGTGGCTTTTACTTTAAAGTCTATTTTGTCAGAGATTAATATTGTCACTTCTGCTCTTTTTTAATTGTTGTTTGCTTGATATATTTATTACCATCCTTTGAATTTTAGTTTGCTTGTGTCTTTAAGTCTATGGTGTGTCCCTTGTTTGCAGCATATAGATGGATTGTGTTTTTTAATCCATTCTGCCACTCTCTTTCTCTTTATTGGTGAATTTAGTCCATTTATATTCAGCATAGTTATTGATAGGTATGAGTTCAGTGCTGTCATTTTGATGTCTTTGTGTGTGTGTGTGCTGTTCATAGTTTCTTTGTTCCACTTTATTTTCTGTGCTGAGTCATGTTTCTTCATGTATTTTCTTTTCATCTTTTCATTGTTGTTTATTTTGTATTTTCTGAGTCTTTATGTTTTCTTGTTTTTTATTTTGATGTGTAAGGTTGTTAGTTTCCGTTGTGGTTACCTTAATATTCACCCTTATTTTTCTATGTTTAAACCAGTCTTTTATTTCTTTATATTGCCTCGTCTTCCTCTCCATATGAAAGATCTAGGACTACATTTTTTAGTCCTTATTATTTGTTTTAATGTTGTCATCTTTTACATATTGATGTCTCTGTTTCCCTATTTTTAGCGTTTTAACTTTGATTTGTTTTTGTGTCTTCCCTCTGGTTGCTCTGTCCTGTGTTCTAGCCTTGGGTTGTTATCTCATGTGATTGATTTTCTAACCGGAGGACTCCCTTTAGTATTTCTTTTAATTTTGGTTGGTTTTTTCAAATTCTCTAAACTTCTGTTTATCTGGAAGTGTCCTAATTTCACCATCAGATTTGGGAGACAGTTTTGCTGGATATATAATTCTTGGCTGGCAATTTTTTTCCTTCAAATCTTTGCATATGTCATCCCATTGCCTTCTTGCTTGCACGGTTTCTTGGACTAAGTCCAAGCTTAGTCTTATTGACTGTCCTTTGTAGATGACTTCTTGTTTATCCCTAGCTGCTCTTCAAATTCTCTTTATTTTTGGTTTTCACAAGTTTGATTATAATATGTCTTGGTGACTTTCTTTTGGGATCTACCTTGTATGGGGTTTGATGACCATCTTGGATATTTTCTCATCTTTCACAATTATCAGGGAAGTTTTCTGCCAACAAATCTTCAACAATTCTCTCTGTATTTTCTGTTATCTGCCCGTTCTGATACTCCAGTTACTCGTAGGTTATTCCTCTTGATAGAGCCTCACATAATTCTTAGGGTTTCTTCATTTTTAAAAATTCTTTCATCCAATTTTTCCTCAGGTAAGTTGGTGTCAAGTGCTTTATCTTCAGTCTCACTAATTCTGACTTCCATTGCCTCAATTCCGCTCTTATGACTTTCTTTTGAGTTGTCTAATTCTGAAATTTTATTGTTAATCCTCTGGATTTCTGTTTGCTGTCTCTCTATGGATTCTTGCAGCCTGTTAAATTTATCATTATGCTCTTCTCTAATCTTCTTAAGTTCCTCTATTGTTTTGTCTGTGTGTTCCTTGGCTTGTTCTGAGATTTGCCTGATCTCATTCCTGATATCTTGAAGAGTTCTGCTTATTAATCTCTTGTATTCTACCTCTGATAATTCCAAGAAGTTTCTTCCTCTGGAAAATTTGTTGCTTCTTTGTTTTGGGAGCTTGCTGAAGCCATCATGGTCTGCCTCTTTATATGATTTGATATTGATGTTGTCTCCAAGCCACCAATAAGTTATATTGATTTACTTTATGTTTGTTTACTATGTCCTAACTTGTTTTGTTTTGATATGCTCAAATAGGCTGTTTGTGCAAGCTAGTTTC
This sequence comes from Trichechus manatus latirostris, assembly GCF_000243295.1. Classification (NCBI taxonomy): domain Eukaryota; kingdom Metazoa; phylum Chordata; class Mammalia; order Sirenia; family Trichechidae; genus Trichechus; species Trichechus manatus. Next base: position 5,585,734 of record NW_004444085.1, read on the forward strand.
ATTATTGGTGCCTTTGAAAGTCTAACATCCTGTCACCACTTGGTTACATCTGTTACTAGGTATGTGAGCCCAGTAATCCGTTTACTTTTTTTGTATGGATTCAGCTCAGGTGTCATGGTAGTCAGTCACCAAGTGTGTGGTGCAGGCTCTCACCTGCAGTCCTAGATGGCAGGGGTGATTTGTGTAGGCACAGGCACATGCACTGAACAAGGCAGGGGGCTGATGGCTGCCCCTGAGAGACTGGGAGGAAAGCATGTCCCTGTTCCCTAGAGCATGTAGGTGGGTGGGTTTTGCAGCTGGACTATGGGCACCCATTGCTGTTGGCTGTAAGGACTAGGAGACACATCGTATTCTTGGACCCCTGTTGCAGGTGGCTAGGCAGCGTGGCTGGAGCCACCAGTCCTCAGGCCCTTGATGTGGGTAGGTAAGGAGCCTGCTTAATGGGCAGAGTGGTGTCAAATGTCACAAACCTGCCACTCCACCATATAGCTGACAGTTGAAGTTAGGTTTCAGGTATATACCCGGTTTTATTGTGCTAATGAGGGTCTATTCTGTTGAAATTGGCCCACATATGTCTATGCAGGGGTGAAAGTCTTTCAAAGTCCATGGACCCCTTATGCCTGTGCCTAGACAAAGGAGCTCATCTACCATAAATTCCCGGCTTAGGGGAGCTGGGAGATTATTTATTCCTGTTTGTTAATTTGTTCCCTCTCCAAGGCAGGAAGAATGGCTCAGGGTGCATGACAGGTCCTTACTTCTGGCCCAGAAGATGCAGCAATGGCTGAAGCCAACCCGAGACCTGTGCAGAGCAGAGACAGGGCAGGTAAGTGGAAGAGAGGTTTTTCCCAAAGGGGAGGTTTTTGATCCGTGTGGTAGGTTAGATGAATTTACTTATCTTTTGCCAATTGAGCACCACTTTTCACTGGTTCTGGATGCTTGAGTAGACTCTCTGAGGCTCGGTCTCTCCTAATGTGGAAATCACGGCCTGAGTGCCACTGCTTGCCTCACTGCATATACTGGCTTCAGGGTGCTGGTTCCTGCCGGGTCAGATCTAGCAGTGCCTCATTACTTCTGAACATCTCTCCATCTCCCTGCTGTTCAGTTTGATTCCTCAACTTTGCCTTTGATGTTCAGGGCTCCTAGACTGTCATATATAGTCAATTTACTTTTTTTGGGGGGGTCTTTGTTGTAAGAGGGACAACTGGAAGCATCTGACTCTGCCATCTTGCCTCCCCTCCCCAGGATTTTTGTTTTAATTTGAGGTGTAATCCGTACTGAAGGCTGTGGTCTTTGAACTTCCTCAATAAGTGTTTCAAGTCCTTTTCACTTTTAGCAAGCAAGATTGTATCATCTGCATATCGGAGGTTGCTAATGAGTCTTCATCCAATCCTGATACTATGTTCTTCTTCATATTGTCCAGCTTCTTGGATTATTTTGCTCAGCATACAGATTGAATAAGTATGGTGAAAGGATACAACCCTGACACACGCCTTTCCTGACTTAAGCCATGCAATATTGCCTTGTTCTGTTCTAACGACTGTCTCTGGTCTAAGTACAGTTTCCTCAGGAGTACAATTAAGTGTTCTGGAATTCCCATTTTTCACAATGTTATCCATAATTTCCTGTGATCTATACAGTTGAATGCCTTTGCATAGTCAATAAAACAGAGGTAAACATCTTTCTGGTAGTATCTGCTTTCAGCCAGGATACTTCTGACATCAGCAATGAAATTCCTTGTTCCACGTCCTCTTCTGAATTTCACTTGAATTTCTGGCAGTTCTTTGTCAATGTAGTGCTGCAACTGCTTTTGAATGATCTTCAGCAAAATTTTACTAGTGTGTAATATTAATGATATTGTCCATAATTACTGCATTCTGTTGAACCTCTTTTCTTTGGAATGGACACAAATATGGATCTCTTCCAGTTGGTTGGCCAGGTAGCTGTCTTGCAATTTCTTGGCATAGATAAGCCAGCAATTCCAGCACTGCATCCATTTGTTGAAACATCTCAATTGGTATTCCATCAATTCCTGGAGCCTTGTTTATCGCCAGTGCCTTCAGTGCAGCTTGAACCTCTTCCTTCAGTACCATCGGTTCTTGATCATATGGTACCTCCTGAAATGGTTGAACACTGAAAAAAATTTTTTTGGTACAGTGACTCTGTGTATTCCTTCCATCTTTAATGCTTCCTGTGTCATTTAATATTTTCCCCAAATAATCCTCCAACACTGCAACTAGAGATTTGAATATTTTCTTCAATTCTTTCAGCTTGAGAAATGCCAAGTGTGTTCTTCCCTTTTGGTTTTCGAACTCTAGGTCTTTGCACACGTCTTTATAATACTTTATTTTGTCTTCTCGAGCCGCCCTTGGAAATCTTCTGTTCAGCTCTTCGACTTCATCATTTTTTCCTTTTGCTTTAGCTACTCTATGTTCAAGATCAACTTTTAAAGTATCAGCTTTGCCTTTTCTTTCTTTCCTGTCTTTTTTGCTTTAAAAAATTTTTTTTATTGTACTTTAGATGAAGGTTTACAGAACAAATAGTTTCTCATTAAACAGTCAGTACACATATTGTTTTATGACATTGGTTAACAACCCCACGACATGTCAACACTCTCCCTTCTCGACCTTGGAGGACCTTTTGCCAAAGTTACACCATTTCAAAAGTTTCTACATGTGCAATTCAGTGACATCGATTACATTCTTACAGTTGTGCTGCTATTCTCACTATCCTTTTCCAAATTATTCCATCACCATTATCGTCAACACACTGCCTTCTAGGCTTCCCATCAAACCTTTTGAGTTGCTGTTGTCAATTTGATCTCACATAGATAATTCTTTTCTTGTTTGTACCTTAGATGAAGGTTTGCAGAACAGTTTCTCATTAAACAGTTAGTACACATATTGCCCTATGACAATGGTTAACAGCATGTCAACACTGTACTTTCTCAATCTTGGGTTCCCTATCACCAGCTTTCTTGTCCCCTCCTACTAGTCCTTGTCTCTGGACTGCTGTGCCTCATTACTCCCGTTTTGTTCCGTTTTGTTTTCTGAGTCTGTCCAATCCCTGGTTGAATGGTGAACTTCGGAAGTGACTTCACCACTGAGCTAAAAGCGTGTCCAGAGGCCATACTCCTGGGGTTTCTCCAGTCTGTCAGGCCAGTAAATCTGGTCTTTTTTTTTGTAAGTTAGAATGTTGTTCTGCATCCTTTTCCAGCTCTGTCCAGCACCCTCTATTGTGATCCCGGTCAGAGCACTCAATGGTGGTAGCCGGGCACCATCTAGCTGTACTGGACTCAGTCTGGTGGAGGCCATGGTAGCTGTGGTCCATTAGTCCTTTGGAGTAATCTTTTCCTTGTGTTTTGTTCTCTTCATTTTCCCTTGCTCCCAAAGGGGTGAGACCAGTGGAGGGTCTTAGATGGCTGCTCACCGGCTTTTAAGACCCCAGATGCTACTCACCAAGGTAGAATGTAGAACATTTCTTTATAAACTGTGTTAAATTATGCCAATTGAGCTAGATGTTCCCTGAGACCATGGTCCCCACAGCCCTCTGCCCCACAGTTCAGTCCCTCAGGGAGTTTGGAAGTGTCTATGAAGCATCCATGACCTTTCCTTGTACAAGTTGTGCTGGCTTCCCCAGTATTTTGTACCATCATACCCTTCACCAAAGTTACCACTTATCTCTTGTCTATTTAGTTCCCCCCCAACCCTCCATCCCTCATAGCCAACAAAGATTGTTTCTTTTTGTGTGTAAACTTTTACATGAGTTTTTACAGCAGAGGTCTCGTACAATATTTGTCCTTTTGTATTTGAATTATTTCACTCAACATAATGTCCTCCAGTTTCATCCATGTTATGAGATGCTTCACAGATTCATCATTGTTCTTTATCTTTGCATAATACTCCATTGTGTGTATGCACCATAGTTTGTTTATCCATTCATCTGGTGATGGGCATCTAGGTTGTTTCCATCTTTTTGCTATTGTGAACTGTGCTGCAATGAATATGAGTGTGCATATGTCTATATGTCTATATGTGTGATGGTTCTTATTTCTCTAGGATATATTCCTAGGAATGGGATTGCATTTTGTAGTGCTTTTTTTGTGGTGCTGACCTTTTCTTTGTTCCTCTTACTCTCCTGTATTGAGTTCCTTTTGTTTGTGGATTTTTTTTTTCATTTCTTTTTTTTTGTAGGTTTTGTTTTTACTGAGACTTTATGTTTTTCTTCTTTATTTTGATAAGTAGATTTGTTAACTTTCTTTGTGGTTACCTTGAAATTTACCCTTATTTGAACCAGTCTATTATTATTTGTATTGCCTTGCCTTCCTCTCCATTAGAACATTTTATACCTACCTTGTTTTTTTCCATTTTTTATTGTTCTGATGCTGTTGTCATTTACAGATTAACCTCTCTGGTTCCCTGTTGTAATTCTTTTCATGTTGCACAGTCCTTAAGAGTTCATTTCCTAGGTTGGTATCTGGCTAGTACAATCCTGCAATCCTGTGTCCTATATCCAGCCTGTGGTCTGATGTTGTTTGTTCTCAGATCAAAGGACTCCCTTTAATAATTCTTGTAAGTTTGGTTTGGTTTTTACATAGCCACTTAGTTTCTGTTTATCTGTAAATGACCTAATTTCACCATCACATTTGAATGAGAGTTTTGCAGAATATATTATTCTTGGCTGGAAATTTTTTCCTTTCAAGGTTTTATATATGTCATCCCATTGCCTTCTTGCCTGCATGGTTTCTGTGGAATAATCTGAGCTTAGTCTTATTGTTTCTCCTCTGTATGTGACTTTTTGTTTTTCTCGAGCTGCTCTCAGGATTCTTTGTTTGTCTTTGGTTTTAGGGAGTATGATTATGATAAGCCTTGGTGATTTTCTTTTGGGGTCTATCTCATATGGGGTTCGTTGAGCTTCTTGGATGGTCAGCTTTACATGTTTCATGATATTGGGAAAGTTTTCTGTCAGCAATTCTGCAATGATCCTCTCTGTGTTTTCTGTTTTCTCCCCGTTCTGGAACTCCGATCTCTCAAAAATTTTTGCTTTTGATAGTATCCCACATAATTCTCAGAGTTTCTTCATTTTTCATTGTTCTTTTTTCTGATTTTTCCTCAGTGTTGTATCCAAGTGTTTGTTTTCAATTTTGCTGATCCTATCTTCCATCGTTTCAAACCTGCTCCTCAGCCCTTCTATGACACTATTTCTGAAATCTTGTTATTTATCATTTGTATTTCTAATTGTTGTTTTTGTATGATTTCTAGTTGTGAATTTATTTTGGCAATTTTTTCCCGTATTATTTTCTTGAATTCTTCCATTTTTTGTCTGTATTTTCCATGAATTTGTCTTTTTCCATTAATTTGTCTATTTTTTTTCCTCATTTTTGTCTGCTTTTTGCTTCAACTCTTGGATAATTCTGAATATTTGAGATTTGAACTCCCTATCAGTTAGGTCTAGTGCCTTTTCTTCTACTGGAAAGTCATCTGGTGTTTTATTTTGGATGCCTACTGGAACCATCCTGTCCTCTTTTTGTAAATGTTTTGATGTTGTCTGCTGTCTTTGGGGCATTCGGTGGTTATTTTCCTCGCTTATTGGTGGTAGATTTGTTTGTTTTGTCCTGCTTTTTTGTTTTATTTGGTTATGTCTGAGCAGGTGGGCTGTGCATTCTTTGTTGTTTGCTTGTCTGTAGGCACTATACTTTCCACCTCCTTCTCCAATGAGCAGGGTCAGTCACTCAGGTATGGTACAGCAGGGCATGTCCAGCTGAAGGGGAGTTGCTGGGATAGTTTTTTGTGGCACGTACCAGAGCTGGCAGTGCAGACCAGGAATCAGTGCAGGGCAGGTTCCAGTAGGTTGTGCCCATGCTGTTTGGGAGTGTGATGTTCAGTGCACGGTGCAGGTAGGCAGGAAGGAGGTGGTAGATTGTGATGTGTGGATCTAAGATGGGTTTGGGAAAGATGAGTGAGAGGAGAGAGTAACAGGAGCCAAAAACATACACACAAACAAAAAAGAGTGCTAAGGGAGACAGCTATTGGAGTGGAGAGTTGAGAGACTGAGAAATGAGGAAAAACAAAAAGAAAAAAAAGAAAAAGGGTAAAAGAAAAAAGTGAATAAATCGAGAAACTGGAAATGAAGAAAGACTAAAAGGGAATAAGAGAGAGGAGAAAACAAAGAAACAAACAAGCAAAAAAAAAAAAACAAGAAACATAATGCCCCCAGGGATGTCCCTGTGCATATACGCAGAGTAAGGGAATAGCTTCCAAGCCGCGTGGTACTGCCCAGCTAGAAGGGGCTCCCAAGCAAGAAAAGAAACAAACAAATGAAAACAGAACAAATCAGAGCAAACAAACAAACAAAAAGCCCCAGGGGTCCTACCAGTCTGGCAGCACGCACAGTCTTTCGTAGCCTTTCAGGAAGAAGCAAAGATGGTACATGGAGCCAGGTATTTGAGAGAAGGGAGGGGGAGGTGGTGAGAGGTAAGGAAGAAATCTTAGGAGGTGGAAAAAAGCAACACCAGCAGCCAACAAATGGAGCCAGCCAGTGCGGGTGTGTGCAATCCGAGTGATACTGGGGTGCTTCCCGGCCAAGAGACTGTGACTGCTGAGAAGCAGAGGAGGCTAAGTGGGGATGAAGAAGGGTGGGGGGTGGGAAAGCCTATATCACTGGTTACCAGTTGTTCTGTGTCCTGCCGGAAGCTCCATGAAGCTGCTTTCTCATACCCCCTGTTTGATGATCTCTGATAGAAGCCCATAATGACAGATCCATGCTGTGGTAGCTGATAGGGGACCTCTGCATGTATCTCTCCTCACTCTCTGTTCTCAGTAAGTTTCCTATTCCATTCTGTGCTTGGCTGAGTTCTTTATCTCTTCATTTGATGCTTAGGGTTTCAGGATTGACATGTGACTCTGTTTGACTTAGTTTCTCTGATCTTTGCTGTGGAGGAGCTGTGTGGTGCTTCTGACTATAGCGCACGTTGCCTGGAAGTCTCTTTCCTGTCTTTTTAATAACTTCTTGCTTTCTTCATGTATGATGTCCTTGATGTCATTCCACAACTTATGTGATATTTGGTCATTAGTGTGCAATGCATGAAATCTATTCTTGAGATAGTCTCTAAATTTAAGTGGCATATACTCAAGGTCATACTTTGACTCTCATGGTTTTTTTCTAATTTTCTTCAACTTCAGCTTGAATGTGCATACGAGCAATTGATGGTCTGTTGCACAGTTGGCTCCTGGCCTTGTTCTGACTGCTGATATTGAGCTTTTCCATCATCTCTTTCTGCAGATATAGTCAATTTGATTCCTTTGTATTCCATCTGGTGAAGTCAATTTGTATAGTCGCCGTTTATGTTGTTGAGAAAAGGTATTCACAATGGAGAAGTCATTGGTCTTGCAAAATTCTAACATGCAATATTCGGTGTCATTTCTGTCTCCAAGGTCATACCAATCCTTCTTCCTTTTTTCCAACTTATGCATTCCAATTGCCAGTAATCATCAATACATCTTGATTACATGTTTGATCAAATTCAGATCAGAAGTTGGTAAAAATCTTCAATTTCTTCATTTTTGGCTTTCGTGGTTGGTATAGAAATTTGAATAATAGTCGTATTAACTGGTTTTCCTTGTAAGTGTGTGGATATTATCCTATCACTGGCAGCATTGTTCTTCTTGATAAATCTTGAAATGTTCTTTTTGACAACAAACACTACACCATTCGTTTTCAATTTGTCATTCCTGGCATAGTAGACCATATGATTGTCTGATTCAAAATGGTTAATACCAGTCCATTTCAGCTCACTAATGCCTAGGATATCGATGTTTATGCATTTCATTTTTGACTTTCAGTTTTCCTAGATTCATAGACATCTCAGTGGCGTTTAGTAAATCAGAAATAATTATTTAGTTTTATAACAACACAGATTATACAAACTATGCAAATTACTTAGAGAAAAAGAGATGCCTTTGAAGATTAATTTTTATAAAAGACATTAAATAACAATTTTAACTTTGGCTCTGAGGTGTGGTAAAAAAGTAGAAATAGTCATTATTTTCAGACCCTAAGGTGCTTCTAGCTTTTATGAACTTTTTGGAAAACAAAAGTTCACTTGTCATGTAGGTCTTTAAGGGAGCTCTGGTGGTGCAGTGGTTAAGTGCTTGACTACTAACCAAAAGACATCAGATTGAACTCACCAGTGGCTCCACGGGAGAAAGATGTGGCAGTCTGCTTCCATAAAGATTTCAGCCTTGGAAACCCTATGGGGCAGTTCTACTCTGTCCTATCATGTATCTATGAGCTGGAATTGACTTGATGACAATGAATTTAGTTTTTTTTTTTTTGGTAGATCTTTAAGAGTAATCCCTGCTTTCCAGAGGTTTAGGTTTGATAAAATAGCATGCAGATTGTTTTTGTTGTTTAGTGGGTCAATGTTAATCTGCCTGCTAATAGTTCAGCTCTCTGATCTGTGTTTTCATGGTCACCAAATTAGTTTCAATGTTACAGAAACATTGATCCCAGCATTTTATACTTGCCTTATAATAAAATGTTCGATAATCTTTAGCAAAAATTGAACAGAACAACACACACACACACACGTATACGGACATATACATGCACACACAAATGTAAGAAAGAAAGGAAGGAGAAGAACTTCTACTGTGTTGCTTTCTTTTTTGGAATGTTTTCAAATTTAGGAATTCTTTAATTGTTTTCAATTGTGTGGGCAAAGGATTCCTATGAGAATTTAAAAAACTCAAAAGCCCAATTTTCATTAATCTGTTCAGTTTCTGCTTCTGTCAATTCTAAATGTTCGGATTATGGGATTAAATTTTTTTCTTTAAATTTCTTCTTGAGCATTATAACTCAGCACTTGCTCTTTTAACTCGTGATATTGGTTATTGCAGCAAGGTGTAGACAAGAATATATTAAAATGGAAACAGTAGTGACAGCCACATCTGGGAGGGGCAGTCCAGAAACCTCTTGTGGATGTGGCCCTGGCTGTTTGGCACCCTCTTCTGAGTGGAGGCTTCTGGGGCTCGCCAATGTCCTGCCTGGTGCTAGGCTTCTGTTACCTTAGTTTGGGCTTCTGCCCTGTACCCAGAAGATAAAATTGAAATTGTCAGCCCTTAAAGGGTTTAGGTAATAGGATATGGCAGTTTGTTATCCAGGACTAAAATATCCACTAAATTAGAGTCAAAGATGATTATTGTCATTAACTGAAGGGGCAATTTCCCCCTCCCTGAATAATTCTCTTTCTCCTATTGCAACCAATGCTTGTTTTGAATGCTAGCTTCTAGACTATAATAATTTTTGGAAGACATACTGGAGTCCATTCACACATTTGCACTTTCTCAGTGCAAATGGAGGCCTGGGTAAGACTGGGAATTCAGGAGTGGGAGAAATGGGGAGGGAAGATAGAGCCTGGGAAATGTCCTCATCTTATTTTAGACTGCATGTGTACTAAGGCTGTTCAGCCAACATTTAGAATCAACAGGCAGAGATAATTAAAAACCTGTACCCGCTCCGATAACACTGCAAGCTCTAGCACTCACTGCGGAAGAACGTCAGCACTTCAGCCAAAGAACAGAGGCCCTTTGATGAGTGCTGCTGAGCAGTCTCCCTGGTCCACCCAGGGATTTCAGGATTGCAAAACAGCTATGAGCAGCCTGCATGATTCCTACTTACAGTTGACTCTGGACATGGAAACAACAAGGGAGCGTTGAAAAGACCTGTTCAGCTTGTATGTCTGTTGGCCTAAATACATGCCACATGTAGGGAAATGCAACGTTCTAGAGGCAGGTCTCTTACGCTAGATTTCTGTTTCCTTTTCTTTGGGTAGATGTGCCTGAAAATGCAAAACAAACACAATTTTAGGAAAGCAAAACAAAATAAAACACAAGCAAATGCACGGTTTTAGGAGAGTAAATATCATCTTCGTTAGAGGCAAGATGGCCTTGTGGGAAAGGGAAATGAGTCCATATCTCAGAGACCTATGTGCTGTATTGAGCTCTGCCTATACTTTGGTGTCTGTTGCCCTTGGAACTTCTGCAGCCCTTTGGGCCTTAGTGTCAACAAGATCGGGAGATCTGCCCTAGAAATACTTCTTGAGAGGCAGCAGTCTACACAGAGGTTGCAGGCAATGCTTCTGGAGCAGACAGCTCTGCTTTGGAGCAGAACTTCCCCAAACTATCTGCATGACTTTGGGAAATACTTCTGTAAGCCTTGGTTTCCTCATCTGTAAAATGGAGCACGCGATAGTCCCTATCTCACAGGTTAAGTTTAAACGAGGTAACCTATGTAATGCACCTAACACAGGTCCTACCACATGATAAGTGCCGACTGAAAGTTGGCTGTTACATTCTTTTTGTTTTTATTTTCCCAAATCAATAACCTTTAAAATATCATTTACATTTATTTTAAAATCAAAGTTATAATATTAAAGAATCAAATTGTCTTGTAAGGTTTGCTATGAATGAAATAGCTGTCCCAATCTCCCCCCCACCCCCTATTTCCTGCCCCTCACAGGCAATAACTTCTGTTGTTTTTATCTGATCCTTTTGATCATATCACATGCTTATTGGGCTGATTCTTGATATTTCAGTTTTAGATATTATCTATGACTGACTTCACATTATGGAAGATGGGGATTTAGCCCTTTTTAAAATCTCCAACCCCACCATATATCCACAATTTCTGCTTGCTCATTCTGCCAATATAGTTGTGTCATAATTTTGGTTAGGTCATTGTCCAGTGTTTATATTCTTTTGATCATGCAAATGTTAATTGTAGATAACCATGTAATATACTACGATTATTTTTCCTTTCTTGTATATTTCATTTTTCCCCAAATTAATAATTGTCTTGTTTTTGGTTTGCTTAAGCTTTTATGTATCTTTATAAACTCAGTCTGAAACTCTCCTTCAATTGTATAAACTTCCCCTCAGTACATTAAAACTTATTGGCTATTCTATCAGTTTTATCTTTTTTAATAAATCTTTCCCAGAGACTTTTCATGTGCCTCGGTTTGGACTGATTTTTTTCTGGACCTGTTGCATAGGTGTTGTCTTGGGATCTCCCCCACCATTGTGCAGAAACTGCTGTTTGTCCTCCAGTTCTTTTATTCAACAACAACAGAACCTCTGCTTCTTCACTGAGCAATGGCTTGCTAGAGTGAAGACTACATGTTCCAGTCTTCTTTGCAGCTAAGTGAGGCCATACGACTACCTTCTGGCCAACAGCATGTAAAAGAAAATAGTTTGGAACTTTTGGGAGGTGTACTTAAAGCAAGGGTGGGCTCTTCTTCCTTTTTTTCCTCCCTGAATGTGCCATGTGACTGGTTCTCCAGCATGCATCTTATATCATGAGAAACCTTGGGAATGGAGGCCACAATGGTAGAGCAGAAGGATAGTAGGAGCCTTGGTCCCTGATGAGAGGAATTTCATATCAGCCATAGAAGGCTTACCTTCAGGCATTACCTTCAGAAAAAAGAAATAAAATTCTTTTTGTTACAACACTGTTATTTTGGGCTCTCTATCGTTTGCTGGGGGAACATAATTCAAACTAATAGAAATAATCATTGTGGGATTCTTTTTTTTGTCTCTTATTTGTGTTATATCCCCTGTTTCCTAGAATCAATTCTTTTTCTTCTCTTCCCCCTTCCCCTTGTTTTGATGGAACACATCCTCCAATGTCTTTTTGAGAAGTGGTGAAAGAAAAGTAATTTTTTTGAGATGTTGTATGTCCGAAAATATCTTTATTCTATTCTCGCATTAAAATGATAGCTTGGCTGGTTATAGAATTCAATGCAGGAGCACACTTTACTTCACAATTTTAAGGGCATTTCTGTATTGTTTTTCAACTTCCAATGTTGCCATTGAGAAGCCCTGTACCATTCTGATTCTTGATCCTTTGAATGAAACTCCCCGCACCACCCCCCACCCCCGCCCCGCTGCCGGAAACTTTTTAGATTTTCTCTTTGTCTCCAATGTTATGAAATTTCACAATGATGTGAAATTTGGTGTGGATGTATTTCCATCCATTGTGTTAAGCACGTGATGTGATTTTTCAATCTGAAAATTCATCCTTCAGTTCTGAGGAATTTTCTTGGCTTTTATCTTTGCTTTTAATTCTTGTGTTTTTCTCTGGTGTCCCTTTCTAGGACTTATTTTTTTAGGATTTTGGGGCTGCTGACCTGATTCTTTAATTTTCTATCTTTCCTATTTTCCATTTATTTATTTTTTGATCTTGATTTCTTTATATGTTTTTTCTGTTTTCTTCCAAAACATCTATTGAGGTTTTCATTTATGCTGTAATATTTCTAAATAATTGAGCTCTTTTTTTTTTTTTTTAACTTTTCCTCTTCTCTACTTAATGGCAAGACCAATGACTCCTTCTTTGCAAATATTTTTTTTAACAACATAAAAGGTGACTATATATGTGGACCTCACCAGATGGAACACACAGGAATCAAATCAACTACATCTGTGGAAAGAGACGATGCAAAATCTCAATATTATCAGTCAGAACAAGGCCAGGGGCTGACTGCAGAACAGACCATCAATTGCTCATATGCAAGTTCAAGTTGAAACTGAAGAAAATTAAAACAAGTTCACAAGAGCCATACTGTGACCTTGACTATATCTCACCTGAATTTAGAGACCATCTCAAGAATAGATTTGACATGTTGAGCACTAATGACTGAAGACCAGTCGAGTTGTGGAAGGACATCATACACGAAGAAAGCAAAAAGTCATTAAAAAGACAGGAAAGAAAGAAAAGACCAAAATGGATGTCAGAAGAAACTCTGAAACTTGCTCTTGAAAGGTGAGCAACTAAAGCAAAAGGAAAAAATGGTGAAGTCAAAGAGCTGAACAGATTTCAAAGGGCAGCTCGAGAAGACAAAGTAAAGTGTTATAATGACGTGCAAAGACCTGGAGATAGAAAACCAAAAGGGAAGAAAATGCTCAGCATTTCTCAAGATGAAAAAACTGAAGAAAAAATTCAAGCCTCGGGTTGCACTATTGAAGGATTCTATGGGGAAAATACTAAACAATGCAGGAAGCATCAAAAGAAAATAAAAGGAATACACAGAGTCACTGTACCAAAAAGAATTGGCTGACCTTCAACCATTTCAGGAGGTACCATATGGTCAAGAACTGATGGTACTGAAGGAAGAAGTCCAAGCTGCACTGAGGGCATTGACAAAAAACAAGGCTCCAGGAATTGATGGCATACCAACTGAGATGTTTCAACAAATGGATGCAATGCTGGAAGTGGTCACTTGTCTATGCCAAGAAATTTGGAAGACAGCCACCCGGCCAACCGACTGGAAAAACCAAAACCAAACCCACTGCTGTCAAGTCGATTCTGACTTATAGTGGCCCTAAAGGACAAAGTAGAACTGCCCCAGAGGGTTTCAAAGAGCACCTGGCAGATTCGAACTGCCAACCTTTTGGTTATCAGCCAAACTCTTAACCACTAAGCCACTCGGGTTTCCATATTTATGCCTATTCCCAAGAAAGGTGATCCAAGCAAACGTGGAAATTATCAAATATTATTATTAATATCACACGCAAGTAAAATTTTGCTGAAGATCCTTCAAAAGTGGTTGCAGCAGTATATCGACAGGGAATTGCCAGAAATTCTAGCTGGATTCAGAAGAGGACATGGAACCAGGGATATCATTGCTGATGTCAGATGGATTCTGACTGAAAGCAGAGAATGCCAGAAAGACGTTTACCTGTGTTTTATTGACTATGCAAAGGCATTCAACTGTATAGATCATAACAAACTATGGATAACATTGCGAAGAATGGGAACACTTAATTGTGCTCATGAAGAACCTGTTCATGGATCAGAGGCAGTCATTCTAACAGAACAAAAGGACACTGTGTGATTTAAAGTCAGGAAAGCTGTGCGTCAGGGTTGAATCCTTTCACCACACTTATTCAATCTGTATGCTGAGCAAATAATCCAACAAGCTGGACTATATGAAGAAGAACAGGGCATCAGGATTGGATGATGACTCATTAGCAACCTGTGTTATGCAGACGACGCAATCTTGTTTGCTGAAAGTGAAGAGGACTTGAAGCACTCACTGATGAAGATCAAAGACCACAGCCTTACACCTCAACCTAAAGAAAACAAAAATCCTCACAACTGGACCATTAAGCAATATCACAATAAATGGAGAAAAGCTTGAAGTTGTCAAGGATTTCATTTTACTTGGATCCACAATCAACACCCAGAGAAGCAGCCCCCCAAAACTCAGAAGACAGATTGCATTGGGCAAATCTGCTGCAAGAGACTTCTTTAAACTGTTAAAAAGCAAATATGTCACTTTGAGGACAAAGATGTGCCTGATCCATGGTATTTTCAATTGCCTCATAAGCATGTGAATGCTGGACAATAAGGAAGACTGAAGAAGAACTGATGCCTTTGGATTGTGGTGTTGGTGAAGAATATTGAATATCCCATGGACTTCTAGAAGAAGGAACAAATCTGTCTTGGAAGAAGTACAGCCAGAATGCTCCTTAGTGAGGATGGTGAGACTTGGTCTCATATACTTTGGACATGTTATGAGGAGGGGCCAGTCCCTGGAGAAGGGCATCATATTTTGTAAAGTAGAGGGTCAACAGAAAAGAGGAAGACCCTCAATGAGATAGATTGACACAGTGGCTGCGACAATGGGCTCAAACATAGCAATGACTGCAAGGACGGCACAGGGCCAGGCAGTGTTTTGTTCTGTTGTACATATGGTTGCTATGAGTCAGAATCAACTTGACAGCACCTAACAACAATAACCATTTTCCATTTATGTATTTTTTTGATCTCGATTTCTTCATTTTTTTCCTGTTTTGTTCCAAAACTTCTGTTGAGGTTTTCATGTATGCTCCAATATTTCTAAACAGTCGAGCTCTTTTTTTTTCTTGTTTTTGAACTCTTCCTCTTTCTTAATGACAGCCTTCATGAATACAATATCTTATTTTTTATTTTCCAGAGAATTTTTTTTGAACATAACATCTAGTATAAAATATATTTTTTAAAAAAGTTAAAAGCTACTTGAAGTGATAAGATGCTCTCTTCTGTCTTCAAGATGTGTTTAACTTAAAAAAAAATGTATCTTTTACACTAGAGGTGGTAAACTGAATAATGGACTCCTCAACCATGTTGACATCTGAATTCCTGAAACCTCAAAGCGTATATACATATTGTCCCATTGCCACCCTCCCTAACCATGAAGAAGCATAAAAAAAAAATTTCTCTATTTACCACAGTCATCTGTCTGTGGGGAGTGTGGGGGTTGTGGGGGATTGAAGGTGTTTCTCAACAGATCTCTGTCAGTCTTCCTGTTTTCGGACCACCTTCACAAGTACTTCCAGAGGTATCTAGTATCACCTTTTTGGGATTTATATTAGTTTCCTATTGTTACTGTAACAAATTGCAAATGTAGTGGCTTAAAAGAACACAATTTATTGTTTTACAGTTCTGTAGGTCAGAAATCTGAATGAGTCTTACGGGGTTAAAATCAAGGTATTGGCAGAGCTGTGTTCCTTTTTTTTAAATTTTTTTTTTAATTGTACTGCAGGTGAAGGTTTACAGAACAAATAGTTTCACATGAAACAGCAGTACACATATTGTTTTATGACATTGGTTAACAACCCCACGACTTGTCAACCCTCTCCCTTCTTGACCTTTTTTTTTTTTTTGGTGAAAATATACATAGCCAATGATACACCATTTCAAAAATTTCTACATGCACAGTTCAGTGACATCGACTACACTCTTCCAATTGTGCTGCTATTCTCACTTTAGTGAAGGTTTACAGAACAAAGTAGTTTCTCCTTAAACAGTTAGTACACATGTTGCCCTATGACAATGGTTAACAACCTCACAACACAACAACACTATCCTTACTCAACCTTGGGTTCTCTATCACCAGCTTTCCTGTCCCATTCTGCCTTCTAGCCCTTGTCCCTGGACTGCTGTGCCTCATTAGTCCCATTTGGTTTCACGGGGCTGTCCACTTCCCGGCTGAACAGTGAACCTCGGAATTGACTTCACCACTGAGCTAAAAGTGTGTCTGGGGGCCATACTCTCGGGGTTTCTCCAGTCTCCTTTAGGCCAGTAAATCTGTTTTTTTTTTTTTTTGTGAGTTAGAATTTTGTTCTACATCCTTCTCCAACTCTGTCCAGAACCCTCTGTTGTGATCCCCGTCAGAGCAGTCAGTGGTGGTAGCCGGGCACCATCTAGCTGTATTGGACTCAGTCTGGTGGAGGCCTTGGTAGCTGTGGTCCACTACTCCTTTGGACTAATCTTTTCCTTGTATCCTGTTCTCTTCATTCTCCCTTGCTCCCAAAGGGATGAGACCAGTGGAGTATCTAGATGGCTGCTCACAGGTTTTTAAGACCCCAGACACTACTCACCAAGGTAGAATGTAGAACATTGTCTTTATAAACTGTGTCATGCCAATTGAGCTAGATTTTCCCCGAGACCATGGTCCCCACAGCCCTCCGCCCAGAGCTGTGTTCCTTCTGATGGCTCTAGTCAAAAACCATTTCTTCCTTTTCCAGCCTCTAGAGGCTACCTGCATTCCTGGGCTTGTGGACCCGCATCAGTCTGACTTCTGCTTTCCTCATCTTATGAAATCAATCTCACTTTTATCTCACCCTTACAGTCTTGCCTCCCTCTTTCCCTGACAAGGACCCTTCTGATTACATTGGGCCTACCTAGATAATCCAGGATGATCTTCTCATCGTGAGATTCCTAACTTAATTATATCTGCAAAGTCCTTTTTGCCATGTAAGGTACCATATTGACAGGTTCTAAAATTATGGCATGGACATCTTTGGGTGCCAAGATTATGCCTACCAAGAGGTTCTATTTATAAATTGGGTATTAATTGGGTTTATTCTCAGTTTTCCCATTCTTACTTTAAATTCTACTTTCTTGGATCTATGTATAGCACTTATTCATTGGCTTTCCAATTTTCAAATTTTTGTTGCTATTGACTTCATTTATCTTTGTGAGTTCATGAGTAAATAAAAAACAAATAAAAAGCAAAACATTACTTTTATTTTAGTGTACTTTCAGGAGGAGAGGAACTAAATGTGTGTTTTCAATACACCATCTTTTGCTAAAAACTCTTTAATTTTTTTAAGATCTTAAATACTTTTGAGAATCTGATAAACAAAGAAAAATAACTATATTTTTACAAACTTTTCTGACACAATTTCTAGGACTCCATAGGCCTGCTGCAGGCTCTCCAGGGGGTCCTTTGGACACCAGACTAACAGCCTAGGGTAGACAATTGCCACATCACCTTGAACCCTGAATCTCTGTTGTACAAATAGACTGAGTTTGCTCCTACATTTCTTTTAGCTTTCATGGTCTTAGGAGATACTATTAGATCAAAAGGGTTCCAGATTTTCAAGACACCTGAAACATGCATATATATATATACACACATATATACATATATGCATACATATATGTATATATAAAGGCCAGGACATTTTAAGGGCAGTGAAACTCTTCTGTATGTCACTGTAATGGAGGGTACATAACATTCTGCCTTTGTCAAAACCCACAGGACTGTGTAATACAAAGAATAAATCCTAATATAAACTGTAGACTTCCATTAATAATCTAAAAAACCAAACCAGTTACTGTGGAGTCAGTTCCAACTCAAGGTGACCCCATGTGTGTCAGAGTAGAACAGTGCTCCATAGGGTTTTCCATAGTTGATTTTTTGGAAGTAGATTGCCAGGCCTTTCTTCCAAGTCACTTCTGAGTAGACTTGAACTTCTAACCTTTTGGTTAGTAGCTGAACATGTTAACCATTTGCACCACCTAAGAACTCCCCAGTTAATAATAAAGTATCAATATTGGCTCATCAATTGTAACAAATGAAACATAGGAATGCAAGACGTTAATAGGAGAAACTGTGCAGTGGGGAGAGAGAGAGTATATGGGAACTCTGTACTTTCTCCACAACTTTTCTGTAAGCCTAAAACTGCTCCAAAATGCAAATGCATTAATAAATAAATAAGTAAAAGAAAGGCAGTAGTAGGTTCGGGTGCCTGTGTTGCCCATATTGTATGTATGTGGTGATATCACATAAACCATCACACTATTCTATCACTCAAGGCAATGAAATGCAATGTGGTCCCTTTGTTTGATTGTCAAGACAACAGAAATACCTCTATTCGGAGCCCTCAGTTCAGTCTCTGCCCTCTTAATTCCCAAGACATGGTATAGTGCTATAATATTAAAAACAAATCAACTGCATTGTTGCTGATCGATCTATTAAAACAAAACAACCTTACTATGGGCTTCAAGCCACAGCCTTCCAAAGGGTTTGGCTGCCAGAGAACCTGCTTCTAGGACATCCTGGTGGCGAGGTGGCCACTAGCACATGCTTGGGGTAGAGGTAGCCAGGCCAGAAAGGCCTGAACTTTTCTTTTTAAGGCAAGCTTTGTCCCTGCCCCAGTTCTCTCAGGGATCAGGCTGCCACTTGGGCAACATTCAGCCTGTGAATGGATAGCTTCAAAACATGACGTTTGATGAAAGGTATTTTCTCATCCTTCAAATGGAATCTGAAATCTCTGAAAATAGAAGGGAAGGTGGTTTTTTATTTACCTGTTAAGAATACCTTCAGGGGATTGAAAAATTCCTGAAGATTGAGGATGTTTTTGTGCAAAAAATGAAACTGTCTGACAAGACTATGGCTTTTACAAAACAATTTCATTTAGTGGACAGTTTACATTAGGGGAGTATGAGAAGTATAGGCATTAGGCTGGGGTGGGGAGAGCGAGCTGCTCTTTGAGAACGGGTTTTCACTCTGTAGTGGTCAGAGTTGAGGCTGTGTGGGAAACTACGGAAAAGAGCAGTTTCTTTCCTAAGTTGGAGAATCCGATTGTAGTATAATACATGTTTTATATTCCCTGATGGTCAATGTTAATTTTTATTTTGAGGATCCACAAGAACTATTCACAAAAATTAGTAATAAGAATATAAACATTAAAAAAAAAACCTTTTAGGGAACTTCATTCTTGATTTGGGTTGACACTTGGGATTTTGTCTTTTTTTTAACCAAGATACTCATTTTGTGTGTGCCTTTCTTTGTGCCATTGCACCCTAGTTGGCCCCCATTTCATACCCTGGCCTTGGAAATTCCCTTTTATGAACTTCTTTGGGAGATGCTGTCTTAACCTACTGTTACTGAGACCTTAGACATTTTTGAATGCAGTGCCTTTTCCAGGGAGGACCCAAGACCCAGAGAAGCTGAGTGACTTGCTTAAGGTCACACAGCAAGGTAGGGGCTGATCCAGCCTAACGCCTTCCTGTTATAGCTCAGGACTCCTTACACCATACAGGTTAAAGCCTCTCCATCCTTGTTAGACTGACTTTCACCTTTGAGGGATGTAATAATGGCTACCACTTACTGAGTACTTACTGCGTGTCAGGCTGACTTCTAAGTATTTTAAATGCATTCTCAATCTCATTAAATCTTCAAAATAACTTTAGGAGATAGGTGTATTATCTCCATTTTACTGATGAGAATCCGAAACCAAAACCAAACCCTTTGCTATCAAGTTGATTCTGACTTATAGCAACCCTATAGGACAGGGTAGAACTGCCCCACAGGGTTTCCAAGGCTATAATTTTTACGGAAGCAGACTGCCACATCTTTCTCCTGTGGAGTGGCTGGTGGGTTTGAATCGCCAACCTTTCAGTTAGCAGCTGAGGGCTTAACCACTGTGCCACTAGGGCTCCTTCTGATGAGAAAACTGAGGCACAGTTGAAAATGGCAGAGTCAGGAATCCAACACAGATAGTCTCGCTATGGAAGCCATGGTCTTAGTCACTACACTACAATGTCTCTAGATAATTAACATCTTTATGTTAGGACCCTTCAAGTTGGAATAATTAAAAAAACTTAACTGAAATGCTGTATCAACTGCAATATGCTGTGTTGCCAGTTAAGTTATACTCTGAATTAGAATATCGTTGTTTCACTAATTATATTCTGGGTTTTAGGAGCCAGGAGATTCAGAAACCAGATCTTATTCTATCTTATTCTTCCTTCCAATCTGACCCTATAGGACAGAGTAGAACTGCCCCATAGGGTTTCCGAGGAGCGCTGGTAGATTCAAACCGCTAACCTTTTGGTTATTAGCAGCCAATCTCTTAACTACTGAGACACCAGGGCTCCTCTAATCTGATAGACTATGGATATTGTTAACAAATTCTGCAAAGTGCTGTCTGGTGTGTGGCCACAAGGTGACAGTAGTGAATAAACATTAATACAAACCCTATTACAAATCTAGTTCTTCCCGTTTTGAGTTATAGAGTTAAAAGTGTCCCCATGTTTCTGATGTAATTCTTCCTGTAAAATCTTGCTCCTTCAATGTTTGTAGATTATTTTTATAGACTATATATCTATTAAAGGTGTTGCTGAATTTTTTAGAAACCAAACTCATGCTTTTAAACTTTTAAAATACTAACATGTTTAAATCATTTTCAGGGCTAAGTGCTCATAAGACCGAGACTCTGCGAAAAGGTTGCTATTATGGAATATATTCAGGTCTCATTAGAAAAAAAATACGATTTATATTTTACCTACTTTTTGAAAGAATTTGTGGCAGCTGACAGTATTAAAACAATACAAAATAGTCTAATTCAGAGAAAAACAATAAGAATCATCAGCCTCAAGGGGCAGAGAAACAGCCAGGCTAGGCATATATTGATGTTAACTGTGAGTTTCCTGTTAGCAGAGACAGTAGCAAACATTCTGTAAATTCTTTAGCACCAATGAACACGTTCTACCGTAACTGAATTCAGTCCAAATAGTGAGTCTATTTGGATCACCTGTCTGCAAGAATTTCTTCTTGAATGCTTTCCTTCAGGGGTTATGGGTCATGCAGAGCTATTCACACTCTGCATCCATGTGACCAATCTCCAGACTCCTGTCCACTTGCACCATGAGACCCTCCTTCTCTGATTTCCCATTACTCTTTTTTGACCCCATCGTTTATCTTCGCCTTTACTTACCTGCTGTATATATTTTAATTACGTACTATTCTATCATTTAACTGTTTTTCTGATATTTTCAGTGAAACTATAAGCCTTGTATGCTCCAGAGTATTTTGCGATCGCTTGCTGAATTGCATTTATTAATTGGGCCTAGGAATACCCCCACCACGTCATGGGGTTACAGAGGGTCCCAGAACAAGGTACCCCACTTTGCAGGCCTCCACCGCTGGGGACTGTTGCAGTGTGTAGTAGCTCGAAGCTCTGCTCCAGGCAGTGCTATCATTATGCTGTTTAGACAGCCTGAGCCTAATTAGCCAAAACTTGGGCTTTATCTCTGAGTTGCTCTCCATCCTTCAGCCAGGTCAGATGCCATGTGGGCACATTTCTCTGGAGATACCTGCTGGCCTATTACCACCCTAGCAAATATCCAAGGATGACCATTGTTTCACATGGATGGGATGGAACAATTATGAAAGTCATGGAACTCCAGAGCTAGAATGGATCTTGGAGACCATGGAGAACTTAATGGGAATTCAATAAAGAGTTGTTGAATGTATACACCAATAAAGAGAATGATGAAAAGGAAATAAGGAAAACAGTATCATGTATAATAGCTCCTAAAAAAATAAAATATTTAGGAATAAATCTAACCAGGGACATTAAAGACCTATACAAAGAAAACTACAAAACACTACTGCAAGAAACCCAAAGAGATTACATAGACGGAAAAACATACCCTGCTCATGGATAGGTAGACTCAACATTGTGAAAATGACAATTCTACCCAAAGCAATTTACAAATACAATGCAATCCTGATCCAAATACCAATGACATTCATTAAAGAGATGGAAAAACTAATCATTAACTTTATATGGGAAGGGCAGGAGCCCCAGATAAGTAAAGCACTATTGAAGAAGACGAATAAAGTAGGAGGACTCACACTACTTGACCTCAGAAACTACTATACGGCTATGGTAGTCAAAACAGCCTGGTACTGGTACAACGACAGATACATTGACCAACGGAACAGAATTGAGAACCCAGATGTAAATTCATCCACTTACGGTCACCTGATCTTTGACAAGGGACCAAAGACCATCAAATGGGGAACAGTCTTTTTCTTTAATTGTACTTCAGGTGAAGGTTTACAGAACAAATAGTTTCACATGAAACAGTAGTACACATATTGTTTTATGACATTGGTTATCAACCCCTAGACATGTCAACCCTCTCCCTTCTTGACCTTTTTTTTTTTTTTTGGTGAAAATATACATAGCCAATGATACACCATTTCAAAAATTTCTACGTGCACAGTTCAGTGACATCGACTACGCTCTTCCAATTGTGCTGCTATTCTCACTTCAGATGAAGTTTTACAGAACAAAGTAGTTTCTCATTAAACAGTACACATGTTGCCCTATGACAATGGTTAACAACCTCACAACACAACAACACTATCCTTACTCAACCTTGGGTTCCCTTTCACCAGCTTTCCTATCTCCTTCGGCCTTCTAGCCCTTGTCCCTGGACTGCTGTGCCTCATTAGTCCCATTGGGTTTCATGGGGCTGTCCACTTCCCGGCTGAACAGTGAACCTCGGAAATGACTCCACCACTGAGCTAAAAGGGTGTCTGGGGGTCATAATCTCGGGGTTTCTCCAGTCTCCTTTAGGCCAGTAAATCTGGTCTTTTTTTGTGAGTCAGAATTTTGTTCTACATCCTTCTCCAGCTCTGTCCAGAGCCCTCTGTGTGATCCCCGTCAGAGCAGTCAGTGGTGGCAGCCGGGCACCATCTAGCTGTACTGGACTCAGTCTGGTGGAGGCCTTGGTAGCTGTAGTCCATTAGTCCTTTGGACTAATCTTTCCCTTGTATCCTGTTCTCTTCATTCTCCCTTGCTCCCGAAGGGATGAGACCAGTGGAGTATCTTAGATGGCTGCTCACAGGCTTTTAAGAC
>NW_004444085.1:5612733-5642643 GCF_000243295.1 Trichechus manatus latirostris
TTTTGTTTGTGGATTTTTTTTTCATCTGTTTTGTTTTTGTAGGTTTTGTTTTTGCTGAGACTTTATGTTTTTCCTCTTTATGAGTATGTTTATTAACTTTCTTTTTGGTTACCATGAAATTTACCCTTATCTTCCTAAGTTTTGAAGCAGTCTATTATTACTTGGTATCACCTTGCCCTCCTCTCCATTAGAAGGCTCTATACCTACACCATTTATTCCCTCTTTTATTGTCCTGATGTTGTTGTCATTTAGTGATTACCTTCTCTGATTGCCTGTTGTATTTCTTTTGGTTTTGGATAGTCCTTGAGAGTTCATTTCCTAGATTGGTGTCTGACTGGTACGACCCTGCTTCCTAGATTCTGCCTGTGAGCTGAAGTTGTTTGTTCTCAGATCAAAGAACTCCCTTTAATAATTCTTGTAAGTTTGGTTTGGTTTTTAAATATTCCCTTAATTTCTGTTCATCTGGAAATGACCTAATTTCACTATCATATTTGAATGAGAGTTTTGCAGGATAGGTTAATCTTGGCTGGCAATTGTTTTCTTTCAAGGTTTTATACATGTCATCCCTTTGCCTTCTTGCCTGAATGGTTTCTGCCAAATAAACTGAGCTCAGTCTTATTGTTTCTCCTCTATATGTGACTTCTTGTTTTTCATTAGCTGCTCTAAGGATTCTGTGTTTATCTTTCGTTTTGGTGAGTGTGATTATGATATGCCTTGGTGATTTGCTTTTGCAGTCTCTCCTATATGAGGTTCATTGAGCTTCTTGGATGACCAGCTTTTCATCTTTCATGATATTGTGGAAGTTTTCTGTCGGCTGTTCTTCAATTATCCTCTCTGTGTTTTCTGTTTTCTCCCCCTGTTCTGGAACTCCAGTCACTCACAGATTTTTGCTTTTGATTGTATGCCACGTAACTTTCAGAGTTTAGTCATTTTTCTGTGTTCTTTTTTCTGAGTTTTCCTCTGAGTTGTATCCAAGTGTTTGTCTTCAATTCCACTGATCCTGTCTTCCAGTGTTTCAAATCTGCTCCTCAGCCCTTCTATGACACCTTTGATTTCTGAAATCTTGTTTTTTGTCTTTTGGATTTCTAATTGTTGTTTTTGAATAATTTCTAATTGTGAATTTATTTTGGCATTTTGTTCCTGTATTATTTTCCTGAATTCTTCCAATTTTTCGTCTGTATTTTCCATGAATTTGTCTATTTTTTCCTCATTTTTGTCTGCTTTTTGCTTCAGCTCTTGGAGAATCCTGAGTATTAGAGATTTGAAATCCTTATCAGGTAGTTCTAGTGCCTTTTCTTCCACTGAAAGTCATCTGGTGTTTTATTTTGGACACCTACTGGAACCATCCTGTCCTGTTTTTGTAAATGTTTTGATATTGTCTCCTGTCTTTGGGGCATTCAGTAGTTATTTTTCTAGTTTATTGATTGTAGATTTGTTTGTTTTGTCCTTTTTTTTTTATTTGGCTATGTCTGAGCCGGGCAGGCTGTGTGTTCTTTGTTGTTTGCTTGTCTGTGGGCATGATACTTTTCACCTCCTTCTCCAACTGGCACGGTCAGTCACTCAGATATGGTACAGCAGGGCAGGTCTAGCTGAAGAGGAGTTACTGGGATGCATTGTTTGTGGCATTTACTACAGCCACCAGGGCAGGTCAGTAATCAGCGTAGGGCTAGGTTCCAGTAGGCTGTGACTGTGCTGCTTGGTGGTGTGATGTTAAGCGCACAGTGCAGATAGGCAGGATGTAGGGGGGAGAGTTTTATGTGTGGAACTAAGATGGATATGGGAGAGAGGAGAGAGGAACAGGAGCCAAAAACATACAAACAACCAAAAAAGTGTGCTAGGGGAGCTTGCTGTTGGATTTGATAGATGAGAGACTATAAAAGGAAAAAAATAAAAAGGGGAAGAAGAAAGAAAAGAAAAAAAAAAAAGAAAAAAATTTGTAAATAAAAGTCAGAAAGGAAAAAAACAGCAAAGCTCCCAGGGGATCCCACTGGTGCAGCTATGAGGTCTGGGGAAGTTGTTCTCAGGTGTTGCAGTACAGCCTGGCTAGAAGGCATAGAGGTTATCAGTGCCAGGTATTCAGGGAACAGAAGTAGAAGGAAGGTATAGATGAGAAACTTAGTAATGAAGAAAGACAAAAAGGGGAAAAGGGGAAAATAAAACAATACAAATTAAAAAAAAAACCCAAAAAACAAGAAAAGCCCCCCAAAAAAACAGAAAAAAAAAAGCCATGAAAAAAGAAATGCCCTCAGTGATCCCTCTGTACATCTGCGCAAGCCGAGGGGGTAGGCTTTAAGCTGCGCAGCACTGCCCAGCCAGAACGGTCTCCCAACTGAAGAAAAGGAAAAGAAAACTAACAAACAACCCAAAATAAACAAACAAACAAAAGCCCCAAGATCCCACCTGCTCGGCAGCCCAGACTGGAAAGCAGCTCCACACTAGAACAGAGCTCCGCAGCCCCTCAGGAAGAAGCAAAGATGGCGCAAGGAGCCAGGGATTTGAGTGAAAGGAGGGGGAGATGGTGAGAGGTAAGGAAGAAATCAAAAGAAGTGGAGAAAAAGCAACAAATGGCACTCAGAGATCCAGCGAGTGCAGGCGGGTGGAATCCAAGCAGCTGGTGCTTCCAAGACAAGAGACTGTGGCCGCAGGAAGCAGAGGAGGCCTAGTGGTGGTAAAGAAGGGTCGGGGGTAGGGAAGCATATATTTCAAATTACTGGAGCTCCTCAGCCCCTCAGGAAGAAGCAAAGATGGCACACAGAGCCAGGTATTTGAGTGAAAGGAGGGGGAGGTGGTGAGAGGTAAGGAAGAAATCAAAAGAAGCAGAAAAAAAGCAACACCAGCAGCCAACAAATGGCACTCAGAGAGCCGGCCAGAGCGGGTGGGTAGAATCCAAGCAGCCAGTGCTTCCCGGACAAGAGACTGTGGCCACGGGAGGCAGAGGAGGCTGAGTGGGGGTGAAGAAGGCTGGGGATGGGAAAGCATATATCGCAAATTCCCAGTTGTTTTGTCTCCCACTGGAAGCTCTGTGAAGCTGCTTTCTCATACCCCCTATTTGCTGATCTTTGATAGGAGTCCAAGATGGCGGAGCCTTGCTGCATTAGCTGATAGGGGACCTCTGCAAGAATCTCTCCTCTCTGTCCATTCTCTGTCAGTTTTCACACTCCATTGGTGCTTGGCTGAGTTCTTTATCTCTTCATTTGATGTTTTAGGGTTTTAGGATTGCTGTTTTATCTGTTTGGCTTAGTTTTTCAGATCTTTGTTGTGGAGGGATTGTGTGGTGCTTCTGCCTAGAGCGCAATTTTGATGGAAGTCCAGGGAGAAGTATTTTTAACAAATGCTGCTGGCAAAACTGGATATCCATCTGCAAAAAAATGAAGCAGGACCCATACCTCACCACATATACAAAAACTAATTCAAAATGGATCAAAGACCTAAATATAAAGCCAAAAACTATAAAGTTCATAGAAGAAAAAATAGGATCAATGCTAGAGGACCTAATGCATGGCATTAATAGGATACAAACCATAACCAACAGCACACAAACTCCAGAAGATAAGCTAGATGACTGGGATCTTCTAAAAATTGAACACTCACACTCTTCAAAAGACTTTACCAAAAGAGTAAAAAAAGAACCTACAGACTGTAAAAAAATTTTTGGACCTTACAAGTCAGACAAAGGTCTAATCTCTAAAATCTACAAGAAAATCCAACACCTCTACAACAAAAAGACAAATAATCCAATTAAAAAATGAGCAAAGAATATGAACAGACACTTCACCAAAGAAGACATTCAAGCTGCCAACAGACACATGAGGAAATGCTCGAGATCACTAATCATTAGAGAGATGCAAATTAAAACCACAGTGAGATACCATCTCACCCCAGCATTACTGGCACAAATCAAAAACACTGGAAATAACAAAAATGACAAAAAGAGGCTGCGGGGAGATTGGAACTCTCATGCACTTCTGGTGGGAATGCAAAATGATACAACCATTTTGGAAAATGATATGGCACTTCCTTAGAAAGCTAGAAATAGAAATACCATATGATCCAGCAATTCCACTCCTAG
This sequence comes from Trichechus manatus latirostris, assembly GCF_000243295.1. NCBI lineage: Eukaryota > Metazoa > Chordata > Mammalia > Sirenia > Trichechidae > Trichechus > Trichechus manatus. Next base: position 5,616,803 of record NW_004444085.1, read on the forward strand.
GAATATATCTTAGAGAAATAAAAGCCATCATATGAATAGACATATGCACACCGAAGTTCATTGCAGCATTGTTCACAGTATCAAAAAGATGGAAACAACCTAGATGCCCATCAACAGATGAACGTATAAACAAACTATGGTACATACACATAATGGCGTATTATGCAACCATAAAGAACAATGATGAATCTGTGAAGCATCTCATAATATGGATGAAACTGGAGGATATTGTGCTGAGTGAAATAAGTCAATTACAAAATGACAAATATTGTATGAGTTCTCTATTGCAAAAACTCATGAAAAAGTTTACACACAAAAAGTAACAATCTTTGTTGGTTATGAGGGATGGGTGGGCCAGGGGGAACTAAATAGACAATAGATAAGTGGTAACTTTGGTGAAGGGTAAGACTATACACAATACTGGGGAAGCCAGCACACCTTGTACAAGAAAAGGTCATGGAAGCTCCATAGACACATCCAAACTCTCTGAGGGACTGAATTGCTGGGCAGAGGGCATTGGGGACCATGGTCTCAGGGAACATCTAGCTCAATTGTCATAACACAGTTTATAAAGAAAATGTTTTACATTCTACCTTGGTGAGTAGTGTCTGGGGTCTTAAAAGCTTGTGAGCAGCATCTAAGATACTCCACTGGTCTCACCCCTTCAGGAGCAAGGGAGAATGAAGAAAACAAGATACAAGGAAAAGATTAGTGAAAAGGACTAATAGACCACAACTACCACGGCCTCCACCAGACGGAGTCCAGTGCAACTAGATGGTGCCCGGCTACCACTGACTGCTCTGATAGGGATCACAACAGAGGGTTCTGGACAGAGCTAGAGAAAAATGTAGAACAAAATTTTAGCTCTCAAAAAAAGACCAGACTTACTGGCCTGACAGAGACTGGAGAAATCCCCAGAATATAGCCCCCAGACACCCTTTTAGCTCAGTAATGAAGTCACTTCCAAGGTTCACTGTTCAGCCAAAGATTAGACAGCCCCATAAAACAAAACGAGACTAATGAGGCACAACAGTCCAGGGACATGAACTAGAAGGCAGGAGGGGAAGGAAAGCTGGTGATAGGGAACCCAAGGTTGAGAAAGGACAGGGTTGACATGTTGTGGGATTGTTTACCATTGTCATAAAACAGTATGTGTACAGTTTAATGAGAATCTATTTGTTCTGTAAACCTTCATCTAAAGTACAATTAAATAAATAAATAAATAGAGATGTTGAGTGAATCAACAATGAATCTAATAAAATTACCTAATTTTATAAATGAAGACCCTGAAGCTCAGAGATGTCAAGTGGCTTGCCCAAAGTTGTACTGGAAAATGATGATAGAGTCAGAATTAGAGCTTAGAACACCTCAATTGTTGTTCACCCAAGTGAACTTCAGTTACAGCAGCAATAACTCTTTTAAGTGTTTCATTTTGCAAAGGTAGATGTGGACGTTGCTAAAGACAGAGGAGATGCCACAATCTCAGAAGAATCTTCTGGACTGGCTATAATGAGCTGCCATTGAATGAATAGAAGTCCTAAGCTATGGTCCATATAGCTGATGGTACAATTTTTTTTTTTTAAGTGGTTGGGACAAAAAAAGGAGATTGATGTTGAACGAAGGAAGATTTTTGTTTTTCTTTAGATAGAGGAAAAAGGTGTAGAAACTTTCAGCCTTAAATTAGTATTGTACCAAACAATTTTTAATCAAGTCATGTGGCACTTATTTTTGCTTTGCCATTTCAAAAGGGAATTTATCTAGAATAGATGTGAATGCTGTGTGTGTAGTTTTTATTTGTATTATTACATTATTTTCCATTTAGTTTAACTTAGTTCTTCAACAGAAACCTACTGTGACATGAAAAAACAAAGACAAAAAATTTTTTTTATTTTTCAAGATTTGTTTGATTTCTTCATATTGGAAATCAAAATGCTGTGTTTTCATGAAATTGTAAAATACAAGGCCACTTGTGTTTCCTAGCCCACAAGTATGAGTGGTGAACTGTTCAATGTTGTATTTGTGCATGACTTTACTGGGTAAATAAGTAGTGATTGCTGCTTCCCAGCCCGGGAAAGTCATTTAATGAAATCATTGTGGTCTTGTTTTTGGTTGGCATTTGTTGAGCCTTTCTTGAAGTTTTGGGAAAGAAATCTCTCTTTTTTAAGCTGTTTTACTGTGTAAAACATCTTTAAGTTTGAGATACATTTAGTTTATGATAACTTGCAGAGAAATCATGTTAGAGTATTACTATCCTAGTTCTGTTCACAGTTCAATGAGGAAATTTTAACATTTGGATGGAAGGTAAAAAATAATAAAACTTTGACAAGACAGAGTAGAACTACTCCATAGGGTTTTCTAGGCTGTAATCCTTATGGGAGAATATCGCCAGCTGGTAGGTTCAAACTGCTGACCTTTCAGTTAGCAGCTGAGCTGCTTAACCATTGCGCCACCAGGGATCCTTAGTTTGTCTCGGAGAACAGTAAAGCAGGACATCCATTCCGACTTGAGGAAGGTAGCTGTCTTAGGCTGGGTTCTCTAGAGAAACTAAACCAATGAATTGTGTGTGTGGGTGTGGGTGTATATATACAGACAGAGAGAGAGAAATTTATCTCAAGGAAATGGCTCATGTTGTTCTACAGGCTGGCAAGTTCCAAGTCCATGGACCAGGCATCAGGCTGGAGGCTTCCCCTGACTCACATAGCTGCAGGAGCTGATGAACTAAAGAACAGTAGATCAGACAGCAGGCTGCAGGCTCATAGGCTGCGGAAGCTGAAAAATCCCAAGATCTGCAGTTAAGCAGCTAGTTCAAGTCCCAAGAACCATAGGTCAGATGATGAACCAAATGGAGGATCCAGAGGAAAAGCCTTTCTGAAACATAAATTTATATATTGGAGGCAGGCCACACACCCAAGGAAACTCCCTTTCAACTGATTGGCTGCTCATAGCAGAGTTCATCATGAATTGATTACATCATTACATAACTGCCAAATTACATCATTACACAACCGCCAAACTACATCATAAGTGCCAAACCACTAAGAATCATGGCCCAAAAAAGTTGACACACAACCTTAATTATCACAGTGCCTCCTTATAATCCCTCAAGTTTCCTGTAAGATCTCCACAGAACTCATTCCTCAGGTTTAAAGCTGGGATTCACAGAATTGGGGGTGAGTAGTCCTGCTAGTCAGGGTGGTATGCTGTGGAACATAACAGAACCACAGGACAAACATGACATATATTCTTTGAGCATTAATTTTATTCAAATATATTCCGGAAAAGATAAAAAAATTCACTGTTAAAGCATTTTTTAAAAATTATTAAACAGAACATCATAAATATTATCACCTGCCCATTGCCATCAAGTTGATTCTAACTCATAGCGGCAGAGTAGAACTGCCCCATAGGGTTTCCAAGAAGAGGTTGGTGGATTCGAATTGCCGACCTTTTGGTTAGCAGTCATAGCTCTTAACCATTGTGCCACCAGGCCTACATACATATTATAGGGTTTGTTCAATCAACAAATATTTATTGAGTGCCTTTTTTGTGCAAGGTATAAGCTCTAGTCCTTCTGGTGCTTACATTCTAGTGCAGGGATATAAAAACAAATCAACAGTAGTGGGGGATAGGTGCTGGGAAGAAAACTAAAGCCAAGTGAGGGACTGCGTGAGTTTACAGGGGTGGCTGCGTCATAGTGTCAGAAATGTTGGTTAGGAAGCCCCTCTGGGAAGATGACATTTGAGCCAAAACCTGGATGAAGGGAGGGAGCAAACCTGTGGGTGGGCATCTGGGAAAGCAGGTACATTCTTCATTAATTTTAAGAATAAAACACAGAATTTCAATGTATTCTGACTTGGGTTGCCACTTGCAGATCCTTTGGCTCTTCTCCCCTAACTGCTTGGGATGCACATTTAATGGAAAATATTTTATCCAGGCATTGCATTCTTTCATTGGAAGGCAAATAAATTAGCCTTAGCTGAAGACTGAGTGTTTAGAGAAGGGTCACAGAGCAGTTGGACTTTCATAGTTGAGGGAAGGTCTGTATGGTGAGACACTGTTGCATTTGGCAGGACTGGGGCTTGCCAAGGACAGCTTCAGTCTTCAAAGCCAGGAATCTCCCCAGACCCCTGAGCACTGGAGCAGGAGTAAGGAGAGCCCAGAAGATGAAAGTATTCTGAGAGGGAGAAGTGCTTTTTCCCTCACTTGGAATGCTGCCTTTTTCTCCATTTGTTTATCTCAAGTCAAACCACCCTGTCTCTAAGATGTCTTGCCCACATATTCCAGCCTGTTTTGATCTCTCCCTTGCCTGAATGTACAGAACTCACAGTTAGTCGCTGAACTCACAGTTGTAGTGTGCACTTTAACATTGAATTATTTTCTAATTATTGCACATGCATTTTGCTTTGCATCCTCAACTAGACCGAGAGCTCATTCAGTGTAGGGAGGTAATTCTATTTTTATACTGCTTATAGACTCTCAATATTTTTTGATTTTTGATTGACTAATGGATAGGTGGAGTACCTGGGTGGTGCAATTGGTTAATGAGCTTGGCTGCTCACCAAAATGTTGGAGGTTCAACTCCACCCAGAGGTGCCTTGAAAGAAAGGCCTGGCAAGCTAGTTCTAATAAGTCAGCCATTGAAAATCCCATGGGTCACAGTTCTACTCTGAAACACATGGGGTTGCCATGAGTCAGGGTCAACTTGATGATAACGAGTTTGGTTTTTTGGTAATGGATGGTGAATGAATATAAAGGTATCAAAACCAACCAACGAAACAAAAATACCTCTTATTTACTTGGTAAGTTTGTCTTGGACCAGTTCACCACTGGTACCTAGAATTTGGATCCTCCAGAAGGAAAAGGTTTGGGAGTGGAAAAATCAGTGTTGGGCATGAGAGAGGGAAGCTGTAGGCAGAGACTATGATAGCCACACGGGAAGAATGTCCTTAACAGCCCAACTCAGTGGCTGCAGAGAAAGTGGATGGTCAGACTAATAGGTGGAGATTGGAATGCTGTATGGAACTTGATGGGAGGGAATGATACAAAATGAGGGAAATCTTGACACTATAAGGAAAAGCATCCTAACCTCTGTTCATTAGAACCAGAGGCAGGGAAATGCAAAGTAGGAAGCCAGGATTAGCTAGAAGTCATTTCTGAGAATTTATCTCTTTGGGAATAGCTTCAAATAAAAGAAATTTGGGACTGTAGAGAGAGGAGGGGGGAAGAAAAGGTCAAGATGATGATTGATGAGGCAAACAGCATAGGAAAACATGAATGTTTCTTGTGTAATCTTCTGCTGGCATGAAGACAACTGAAATAGATCATTTTAGTAAGGGAAAAAGTGATTTGTAAGCCAATGTGGCTAATCTACATTGGTTGGCCTGTCGCAGATGAAAAAATACAGAGGTAAGGTATGAAAACCCACTGAATTGTATGCTGTTTACAACCATAAGAAAAGGGTGCCTGACCTCCGGAGCAGACTCTGGATTTTAGTCTTTCATTGCATATAGGAAAGGAGCCCTGGTGGTGCAGTGGTTAAAGTGCTCAGCTGCCAACTGAAAGGTAGTGGTTCAAATCCATCAGCCCTTCTGCTGGAGAAAGGTGTGGCAGTCTGTTTCATAAAGATTTACAGCCTTGGAAATCCTATGGGACAGTTCTACTCGGAATCGACGTGATGGCAGTGGGGTTTGGGGACTGCATATAGGAAAATAAAAATAAGGTATAACGACACTTCCTGCTCTACAATTATATGGACCTGGGTCTCTCCTAAATAAATTCAGTTATTAAATTCAGGTTGTGTTTTTCTTAATATACAGTAAACTCCTTGGGATTAGGCACTTCTTGTGTGTTGGGTATGTAATAAACCACTGTTGATGAATATTCTACATTTAGGAAATATCGTCCATAGCTAACAGGTCTTTGACTCTGAGGTCAAACAGATCTTTGTGGTGAGAGGGTGTGAAAAAGAGGGTAAATTGCTTAACTTTATCTCTAAATATCACATTGAGTTGAATAGTGGAAAAATATACCAAAACAAAATCAGACAAATAACGATCAGAGCTTCAACAAAAGAAATCGTCTGTTTTTTTTGGTTGCAAATTGTTTTTAAGGTGATTACCTAATTCACCAAAAACCTCTAAACCTCCTCATTAGCACCATCACACACCTTTTGGTGTATATAATATTTCTTCCTGTTTAGATGACATAAGCATTCCATGAGCAAGGGACACCTTTCGGAGAGGCTGGTATCTACTACACTTGCAGGGTGGTAAGTGATTCTATCTCAGCAGCTTGAGGATTGTTGCTTTGTTTTCTCTGTGGCCTGGAGAGTAGCTGTGAGGAAGAGCCACACAATCTGGACCAGAGAGAATTTAAAGAGATGTTTATACACCTTCTTTGCTGCCTCCAGAGTTGGACGACATGAAGAAATCTTGTTAGTCACCAACACTTTGGACTTTGTTTGACACAGATCCCATGAGGCCAATGATAGTGGCAAAAGCCACCTGACTCACCTGCACAGTGCTTAGCAAAGTAGAAGGTGAGGTGTGGACAAGCAATTCAGAAATGGGCCTTCTCATTAGAATCACATGGGAATCTGAGTCAGAATATCTGAGGTTGGAGCCTAGAAATCTATGTTTTTAATAACCTTATAGATAATTCTTATGGCGCAAACTAGGCACAGGCTTATGTACCAAGATTTGGGAACTGTTGGTATATATAGTGCACTATCAGATTTAGGTCTAAGTTGTCTCAATTAAATTTGGAAGATAGCAATCTAGGCAAATTTGAGGCATCATCCCATAAGTAATTCCACAGACTGAATATAGAGTAATACGTAGAAATGAGAAAAAAAAAGGCGTTTGTTTTTGGCCAGTCTTTTCAGCAATCTGCTTCAAGTGATCCTGAGCATTTTGTATGATACTTTCTGCCTATGTATATCATGTGATATGCTGAAATGCTAACTATTCTAATATATTTTCTTTCCATAAAATTTTCTTAAATAATCTGTGGTAAATGAGGAACCATGGTCTGAATGATTTAAAATAAAACCCTGTGATTGTTTTATCAGAGATTAGAGACAGAAATAGCTGTACTCAGAATCACTTTTAAGAGTCAACGTCAATAAAAAAAAAATTGTTCCCTTTTGGAGCTCCTCAGAATTGATTTAAATTCTTGGCTAAGGTTACTTTTAATTTTCCACTGGGATCAGGACCCATTTAAGAACCATTTTTATATTCCCACAGCACCTGGCTCCATGTCTCTGGGAAGAAATTGCATTTTAATGATAATCATTGGAGCCATGTTAATCTTTTATGGAAGGAAAATATCAAGCAATTAAGAGGACTGAGAAAAACAGTTTATTTTAGGGGGGCTGGGTAAGTCATTCTTGGGTGAGGTGGAGACATTAAAAATTCTAATTTTTTTGGACTTTTTATATTCAGAAAACTTGATCTATTGCAATTATAAAGGATTTTCTGAAAGCTTTTTCCAGTTTATTTTCTATTGATCCCATGATCCAGACATTTTCAAAATACGGTGCTTTTACTGAAATACTAATAAGAGGATCTTCATAAAGCACTGGAAAATTCCAGAGCAACAGTAAGCTCTAAACAAAATTACTTGAAGTGTCCATTTATTCATTCATTTACTCAAAATATTTATTATTTTCTGTATGCCAGGCTTTTTAATAAGTAACCCTGGTGGTGCAGTGGTTTAGCGCTCAACTGCTAACAGAAAGGTTGGCAGTTTGAACCCACTAGCTGCTCTGCTAGAGAAAGATGTGGCAGTCTGCTTCTGTAAACATTTCAGCCTCGAAAAACCCTAAAGGGCAGTTCTACTCTGTCCTATAGGGTTGCTGTGAGTCGGAATTGACTTGACAGCAATGGGTTTGGTTTTTTGTTTGGGTATATTTATTTGTGAATGGATGAGATTTGTAGTACCATGAAGATTAGTTAAGTCAAGTATTGCAACTACTTTTTTTCAAGAAAATGGTTAGAAGTCAAGTGACTGTAGGCGGTGGAAATGAATACTTCTCAAAAGTTGTTTATTGGTCCTGTTATGAGGATTTCTGTTTTCTTTATGTTAAGGTGTAATCCATAATGAAGGCTACAGTCTTTGACCTTCATCAATAAGTGCTTCAAGTCCTCTTCACTTTCAGCAAGCAAGATTGTGCCATTTGGATATCTCAAGTTCTTAGTCTTCCTCCGATGCTGATGCCACATTCTTCTTCATACAGTCCAGCTTCTCAAGTTATATGCTCAACATACAAATTGAATAAGTATGGTGAGAGGATTCAACTCTGATGCACAATTTTTCCATTTTAAACCATGCACTATTCCCTGTTCTGTCTGAATGACTGCCTCTTGATCCATGTGCAGGCTCCCAATGAGCACGATTAAGTGTTCTGGAATTCCTGTTCTTCACAATGTTATGCACAATTTGTTATGATCCACACAGTTGAATGCCTTTGCAAAGTCAATGAAACACAGGTAAATATCTTTCTGGTATTCTCTGCTTTCAACCAAGATCCACCTGCAATCAGCAATGATATCCCTCATTCCGCGTCCTCTTCTGAATCTGGCTCAAATTTCTGGAAGTTCCCTGTCTATGTACAGCTTGCAGCCACTTTTGAATTTTCTTCAGTGAAATTTTGCTTGCATGTGATATTAATAATATTGTTTGATAATTTCCACATTCCGTTGGATCATCTTGCTTTGGAATGGGCACAAATATGAATCTCTTCCAGTCGGTTGGCCAGGTAACTGTCTTTCAAATTTCTTGGCATAGACAAGTGAGAACGTCTAGTTTTGCATCCATTTGTTGAAGCATCTCAGTTGGTATTACTTCAATTCCAGAGCCTTATTTTTCACCAATGCCTTCAGTGCAGCTTGGACTTCTTCCTTCAGTACCATCGGTTCTTGATTATATGCTATCTCCTGAAATGGTTGAATGTTAACCAATTCTTTTTGGTATGGTGACTCTGTGTCTTCCTACCATCTCATTCTGATGCTTCCTGTGTCATTCAGTTTTTTGGCCAAAGAACCCTTCAATATTGCAACTCGAGGCTTGAATTATTTCTTCCATTCTTTCAGCTTGAGGAATGCTGAGTGTGTTCTTCCTTTTTGGTTTTCTGTCTCCAGGTCTTTACACATTTCATTATAATACTTTATTTTGTCTTCTCAAGATGCCCTTTGGAATCCTCTGTTCAGCTCTTTTACTTCATTATTTCTTCCATTCATTTTAGGTACTCTGTGCTCAAGAGCAAGTTTCAGAGTTTCTTCTGACATCCATTTTGATCTTTTCCTTCTTCCTGTCTTTTTAATACCTTTTATTTTCTTCATGCTCTTGACGTAACCCCATAATTCTTCTGTTTTTTTGTCATTAGTGTTCAGTGTGTCATTTCTATTCTTGAGGTGGTCTCTAAAATCAAGCGGGATATATTCTAGGTTATACTTTGGCTCTTGTGGACTTGTTTTAATTTTCTTCAGCTTCAGCTTGAACTTGTATATGAGCAATTGATGGTATGTTTTGCAGTCAGCCCCTGGTCTTGTCCTAACTGATGATATTGAACTTCCTCATCGTCTTTTTCCAGAGATATAGTCGATTTGATTACTGTGTAGTCCCTCTGATGAAGTCCACCTGTATAGTCATCATTTGTGTTGTTGAAAAAAAGGCATGTGATGTCTAAGAGAATAAAATACCTTGGAATAAATCTAACTGGGGATGTGAAGAACTTATACAAAGAAAATTATGAAACACTGCTGAAAGAGATTAAAGAAGATTTAAATAAATAAAAAGATGTTCCATGTTAGTGGATTGGAGGACTTAATATTGTTATCAGTACTACCCAAAGTGATCTATAGATTCAATGCAATCCCAATCAAAATTCCAACAGCTTTCTTTATAGAAATGTAAAAACCAACCCTCAACTTTATATAGACTGGCAAGAGACCCTGGATAGATAAAGAAATGCTAAAAGAACAAAGTAGGAGGACACATACTTCCTGATTTTAAAACATATTATACAGGTACAGTAATCAAAACAGCCTGGTACTTGTATAACAATAGATACACAGACCAATGGAATAGAACATAGATGCCAGAAATAAACCTACACATCTATGGTCAGATGATTGTTTGCAAGGGTGCTAAGTCCATCTGATGGGAAAAGAAGAGTCTTTTCAACAATGGTGTTGGGAAAATTGGATTTCCACATGCAGAAAAATTAAACAGGATCCATGCCTCACACCATACACAAAAACAAATTCAAAATGGATTAAGGACATAAATATACAAACTAAAATCATAAAATTCTTAGAAGAAAATGCAATGGCAAAGCTGTTGAGCCTAGCTTTTAACAATGAATTATCTAACATAATAATAAAAGCACAAACAACACAAGACAAAAAATAAACAGGCTCTCATAAAATATTTTTTAAAAATTTATTCATCAAAAGACTTTACCAAAAAAGTGAAAAGACAAGCTACCAACTGGGAGAGTTTCTTTGGAAACATGTGTCCAATTAGAATCTAATAACCAAAATATATATAAAACTTTGACAACTTAACAACAACAACAAAAGACCAATAACCCAATCATAAAATGGGCAAAGGACTTAAATAGACATTTCACCAAAGAGGACATTCAAATTGCCATTGAGCACATGAAAGAATTCTCAATGTCATTAGTCATCAGAGAGAGGCAAATAAAAACCACAGTGAAATAACAATTCACTGTCACTAGGATGGCTAAAAAAAAAAAAAAAAAAACCATAAAAATCATATTGGAACCCTTATCCATTGCTGGTGGTAATGCAAAATGTACAGTCAATTTAGAAAACAATGTAGCAGTTCCTCAAAAAACTAAAAGTAGAACTACTTTTTTTTTTTCTACTGCTGTCAAGTCAATTCTGACTCATAGTGATCCTATAGAACAGAGTAGAACTGCCCCGTGGGGTTTCCAAGCAGTGGCTGGTAGATTCAAACTGTCAACCTTTTGGTTAGCAACTGAGCTCTTACCCACTATGCCACCAGGGCTCCTAGAACTACCATATGACCCAGCAATTCCACTCCTAGGTATACAGGAAATGGTGGAAAACAACCTAATACCCATCAATAGATGAATGGATAAACAAAATGTGGTACATACTCCTCAGCTAGTAGGAGAAATGAAGGCTTGATACACACTACAGTGTGAATGGAGCTTGATGACAATATGCTGAGTGACATAAGTCAATCACAAAAGGACAAATATTCTATGACCTCACTTATATATAAAAAGACAAGAAAAGGCAAAGGTACAGAGACTAAAGTTTTTTGATCATTACCGGGGTGGGAAGAAGGAGGAAAGGGAGGTTAACAGTGATGGAAAAATTGCATGGAATAAGGTAAGCTCGCAAAGCTAATTACTGTAATTGCTGTCAATAAGTTGTACACCTGTAAAAAGTTGAATTAATGACAACAACAAAAAAGGTATGTGATGAATAAGACTTTGGTCTTGTAGAATTTTATTGTGTGATCTCCATCTTCATTTCTATCACCAAGGCCGTATTTTCCAACTACTGATCCTTTTTCTTTGTTTCCAACTTTTGCATTCCAATCACCAGTAATTATCAATGCATCTTGATTGAATGTTTGATCAATTTCAGACTGCAGCAGTTCATAAACATTTTCAGTTTCTTTATCTTTGGCATTAGTGGTTAGTGTGTAAATTGAAGATTGAATTACCTGGCATCATATATTTGTTTATTTGCTTATTTATTGTCTGTCTCCCTGAGCCGTAAGAGCAGGGACTTCATTTTGTTCCTGCATTCCCAGACCTCAGAACAGTGCTTGGACACAGTAGGTGTTCAGTAAGTGTGTGTTCAGAGCAGGGTGTGGAGAGATGAGAACATGGACCTGAGTGGGCATCAGGCTTCACTTGCTCTTCCAGCCTTAGGTCTTGGGCCCGTCCAATATGTGCACACACTATAACCAGTGAACTTATTAAAACACAAATCTACTCCCTCCATTCCTCTCTTTCAAATGTTTCAACGGTTCACCACTCTTTCTATAATAAATCACTGAATAAGCTCTAACTATATTAAAACTTTTTTCACTTTCTAAAACCAAACATGCTCCCTCTCTCCCTCAACCCTTCACGTTCAGCTATTCATCTGCCTGGAATAATTCCACACCACCATCCTTCTAGCCCCCAGCCCTGCCTCATATTTCAAGATCTCAGTTCAAACCTTGCTTTCTCTAGGAAACCTCCTGCTACCCCCAAAAGACAGTGGGGGTTCTATGGTACTTACCTCACTCCGTTGAAATTGTCTTGTTTTCTTATGTGCAATACAGAACCATGGTTAAAACAGTGAGTTTGAATCCCAGTTCCACATTATTCAGGAGGCAAATGACCTTGGGCTAATTAATTATCTATGTTTTCTCAAAGGGAAAATGAGAAAAATGATAATACCTACCTCATAGAGTTGTTGCAAGGAATTAAGCATATATTAAATACTCAGTAACTGTTGACTATAAATCTATGTACCCACTAGACTGTGAAGTGAAGTACCAGAAGAGTGGCACCATGTTAGTGTGCTCATTTCTGTATCTCGATGTCTACCCAGAGCCTGGTATAGATTAGGTGCTCAGTAAATACTTGCTAAATCTATATATGAGTAAGTGGTTTGTAGAGACCAATTGACCACCTCGTCTATATGTATTAATTTTCTTTTTCTTTCTTTCCCTCTCTGTCTGCTTCTTTTACACACACACACACACACACACACAAAGAAAAAAGTGAACCTTTTTTTCTTAAGTGATTTCTATGACTTTCCCATTTGTATCTTTGACTTCATTTCATCTTATTTTTCATCACAATATAAGCATTATTAACAGGAGAGGACAAAGCTTAGAAACTCCTAAAGAAACTAGGTGGCTTTAGGAAGAGAGGAAATATTATTAAATCAGGAACTTTTCTAGTCGCATCCATGATATCCTTGCAGCAATTGATAACGAATATGCATTTAATAAGAGGTGGCTTTTAGGGTGAAAACTTTGTGTAGTTCCTTAAGGTAAATAGTAGTATGAAAGCAGAGTGAGGGGAAATGTTGATGGCAGAAGAAGTAACTGACCATGTCGATGGAGGCAATTTCCATGTGGATGAATAACGACTCCATATTGTTCATTACCAAGAACACATCTGCTTTTGCTCTTGGAGGACAGACAAGATGGCCTGTGACAATTTTTTATCTCTACGTTCAGCTATTACTGGAGTCCTAGGACAATTCTGTAGCTTGATTACCCACATGGTAAACAGAATTCCATTGTATTTAGCTTTTAAAATTGTTCATCAAATATTTGTTCCTACTACCTTTGTTATTAATCTCAACCTCCAGAATATTCAGTGAAAACTAGAAATCACCTAGGGTACTTGCCTCTTTTCTGCATACCACTGGCTCCTCCTTTCCCAGATCCAATATATATTGAAACAGATTGTTGCAATAATTAAAAAAAAAAGATATCTAACAATAAGAGAGAATTAAAAAGACCAGAGTAAAAAATGTAAAGGAAAATGACAAGACAGAAAGGGAAACTTGGAAAAAGGTAGTCAAGGAGAAAAATAACCCAAGTACAAATTTAAGTGCACTTAGGAGAAGCCTTCTTATGAAACAGTGTTCCATCCTTCCTGCTTCACTTTCTGCTGGGTGCCGCCAGGACAACAGGTGAGTTTTCCACCAGTACAGTGGCTGCCAGTGTGTTTTCACTGTGCTTTTGTACAGGGGATCTAAACTACCTGAGAATATAAGTCTCAGCAGGCTTATGCTCTTCTGACACCAGAGAAGCCCATTTTGGGGATGGAATGGTGGAAGTATAACTATTGTCCTGAGCCCCGAGCTCAATATTGTCTTAAGCCTTGAAAGATGACTGATGATCCATCTTAACGAGTCAAGATGGTACTAAGATGCACTAAACTACAAAAAAAAAAAAAAAAAAAAAAAAAAAAAGGCAAGCACTAAAGAAATGAAATCAAAAGGGCCAGCTTCTTCTCCTCTGAACTTTGCACAGTTAGCGGATCACTTTAGCAACTTTAAAGTGACTAAGGACGACCTACAGGACACAGGGACACCAAGCCAAGCCTTATTCTCCATTTCCTTTCCCATCACGATACCCAGAAGGATGCCAAATCCATCCCCAGAGACGAGGACAGCCACCATCTTACCACACAACTAAAGTTGTAGGGGAAACATTTAAGTTTTAATACAAAACAAAGGACGAAGATCAATGGGATTCTCTCAGCCTAAGAGTGTGGGAGCCCATTCCAGTGTGAATCTTCTAAACTGAAACTTTGGCCTCCCTGGAGCTCCTCAGATGTGACTCAGAGTCAAGGAAGTTTCTAAGGAGCTAGGTGGAGGTGATTGTTAGTGGTCACCTGTAAAGAAGGCAGCAGAATGGTGGGGTGCATGGAAATAGAACATTCCTCTCTCATCCCTGAGTGGTGCAAATGGTTAATACACTCAGCTGGTAATGAAAGGTTGGTGATTCAAGCCCACCCAGAAGCCCCTCAGAAGAAAGGCTTGGTAACCTAGTTCCAAAAAAACATTGAAAACCCTGTGGAACACAGTTCTACTCTGACATACATGGGGTTGCCATGAGTCGGAGTCGACTTGATGGCAACTGATTTTCTTTACTCCCTGTCTGGCAACTGGCCAACTCAAGAAACAGCTGCTCAATGCAGAGGCACTGCTCACATCAAAGCCAGCCATTTTCCTGTAATTAAAATTAACGGCTCATTTGCCCGTTGTTGCAACTTTCACTTGTAACTTCCCACAGGACCCAATGTCCCAGGACTGAAATCTCCCTCATGTCCACGTTAGTCTTCAGGCCTTAACATCCACATCACAACACTCAGATTACAAGGAGGACTCTTGCAGTGTACTCTCTCCACTGCCCTCCTTGTGGAAGCACGCTCCTCTGTAATCAGCAGGAGAGGTTTGTGACCAGTGGCATCAATTCATTGTACCTATGCTGTTTATTAACTTTCTGAAAATTACTTTCCTGGTGGCCCCGCTTTCCCCTTGAATCTCCATTTAGTTTAATTAATTGAGAAAAACCTTTACCTCCTGCCTAAAGGGTACCCCAGGGGACCCATTTTGTGTGGAATTCAGTGAAGAAACATAGGTCCTTAACTTGCTTTGAAGCAGCTGTTGCTATGTCCACACAATTAGCCTGGAAAAATTTAGTTTTTTTTAAAAAAATTATCACATGAACCTGCATTTTAAATTTCGCACAATCTTGTTTTTATTTACATTCTGGGCTGTGAGACAGAAAAATGAGAAAATACTTTTTTAGATTAAAAATGGATTTTTTGTGACATTTCAAAATTGGGAATGAGGACGATCTATAGTGGTAGATATTTTATATATATCTTTCTAGCAGTTTCTTGCAGATTCTTTGATATGCCTGATTCTAAATAAAGGCTTTTTCTTCCATTTACACTTATGGGAAAAATAATTCTAAGCCTTTAGACATGTACCTGAAACTTGCCCAAAACAAATAGTTCTCCAAACATTTCTCCTCATATTTGGGTTATAGGCCCTGACTTTTCTTGGCTTTTTATTGGCCAGAAACCAAGACAATAATAGTAGGAATGCATAGCTAAGAAGAACAGGATGTATTGTAGGACGTCTGGCATATTTTTCATGATAGAATTGAAAAACTGAGGTACATTTTACTGAAATGTGCCACTTTTTTTCTTCCCTTAAGTTCTTGATCATGTAATGAGTCAGGAACTTATGCTGATCCACAGCTAAGTTCTTACGAAAGGGCCTGGACTTTTCTGTTGCCCTGAGTTTTTTGCTTCCCATCCCAGGTACCCAATAGCTTGTCCACAGATGGCTAAGTTTTCTTCTATGCTCTGGCCACTGAAGCACTCTGACCTATTCATGATTTTATAGGTCAAGGAATGTATTTGAAAAGCAAACCTTAGTTAATTACAGCCCTGTCACTTCTGTTTCACTATAGGAGACCAGTCAGCAGAAGACAGAGAATGAAGAACCTGTAATGGGAGCTTGTTTCTTAGTGTGGGCCTGGTGGAATTACTGAAATCTGCCTCTACTCTATTTACCCACCACCTTTTAATGTAAGTGCCACAACCTTTTTGGGAGGAGATAGTCTTCATTTATCTGAAGTCTACAGATCTTTGAGAGCTGAGATGCTGCCATGGAAGTAGCAATGGGCAATTGTAGTGACGGAATGTGTGCGTGTGTACATGAGAGAGAGTGGGTATGCTTGTGTATGAGAGAGATAGAATGTGTGTGTGAATGAGAGTGTGTGTGTGAGAGAGAGTGTGGGTTTGAGGGAGAGAGAGAGAATGGTGTGTTGTGAGTGTATGTGTGTGTGAGAGAGAGACAATGTGTGTGTGGAAAAGAGTGTAAGTGTGTGTGTGTGTGAGAGAGTGAGTGAAATTGAGAGTAATTTGGTGGTAGGGTAGAAGGCATTGTTTTCCATTTCTCACTGGAAATCTGAAAAGTGATGACGCTTTGGACCTCTACCAGTGTATCTGATGTGGACAGCTTCTCAACTAATTAATTTCTTGGCCCCTTCTGGTCTGGGCTTAGATAGCCAAGGCCTTATCGCCTCTTTTTTCAGAGTTGCAGGCTCCTGGTCTTGTCTAATCTCTTCCAGTATGAGAACCAAAGGGGAAAGTTGTACCAGAGGAAAGAGCGCTAACTTTCTGTTTAAAGTTTATTGCCTTTAAAAATTCTAAGAAATATGAACAAAAGACACCCTAAAACCAGTAGTCATCTTCTGACGTAAATTTGAGAAACACCGAATTTTTCTGCAACAAACTTTATCTAAATTAGTTCTAGAGTTATCAAATAATATCCCCCATGGAGTTGCTGTTAGGCAGTGTGAAGAAGGGGGACTGGACACTAATTAATCTGTTCAAAATTGGTTGTGAGGCACTAGGCCGTAGTTGATTTTAACTGTGCCTATTATCAGCCATTACTTGACTGGATAGTTGTGCCTGATGAATTTTCACATAGTTAGAAAAGGATATTCTAAATAGCAGACATGACTTCCATTTCAAAGCAGTGAGATCCCTAGGCAGTTCCCTGGTGAAATCTGAGGATGGCATTCCAACCTTCCTGTCTCTACTGCTGGGTGCCTCATGGATGGCAGGCAGGTTTTCAGACTGTACAACTGTTGTAATTCTTGGAGGAAAATGGCATGGATAAGTCTCAGAAAATCCATGCCCTCCTGATGCCATTTCCCTTGTAAGGGAAGGAACTGCAGGAGCCTATGCACCCAAATGCAAGGCAGAAAGAACTCAAAGAACATTCTGGAATTGTCAGTGCCATTCTGAGATAAGCTGGTCCAGGATAAAAAGGGGAGGAAAAATTGTTGGGAACTTGGCTGAGAAGTGTAGAGATGACACTGCCTCTTCTAACCTCTCCTCTTGGAGTTTCCCAGGGCTGAGAGAAGCTGCAGGAGGCAAGCGAGAAAGGGATCTGGTTGACTAAGTCTGTTTAGTATCCATATCTTTGACTTTGAGTTTGGAAGTTTGAACAAGGCTTTATCCTAGCATAAAAAAAGTTTGTGACTATAAACAGAAGTTCTGTTTATTGAACCTCTTGTCCTATCAAGACAACCTCTTGCCCTCCCAAACCAGATGATGAATGTCTTCAGGGCCATTCCCTTTGTCCCCAGTGTTGCCAGTTAGCTTCTATAGAGGGCTAGGCATTTAATAGATACAATGTTTTGTAGAAGAAATAACTTGGACTTTATAGTCCATAAAGACCTGACTTGAAATTCTGCATCTGCACGTATCAGTTGCTTGGCAACTTACTTAACTTCTCAGAACCTTAGCTGCACATCTGTAAAATGGGAGCAATAATGCATCTGAAGTTTAAGGATTAAATAAGAACTTTAAATGAATGTATTTAAAGTGTCTAGCACACAAGAGGCGGGGCCAAGATGGCAGAATAGTCAGACACTTCTTGTCATCCCTCTTACAACAAAGACCTGAAAAAAACAAGTGAATCGATTATATATGACGATCTAGGAGTCCTGATCATCAAAGACAAAGTTGAAAAGTCGGAGTAAGTGGCAGGGGAAGTAGAGACAGGTAAGAAGCAGTGATGAAGTGCCAGTAGTGAGGTAGCCAGCACCCTGCTGGCTGAGTTGGCTGTCGCGCATGGGTTGAGGTGAGCAGTACCGCTTGGGACACGTTTCACCACATCGGGAGAGGCTGGGAGGGGGAGAGTCAGCAGAAGTCTCCAGAGCTGGGGGGAAGAGGTGCTGTACCTGCTAAAGTTAAGTGCAAGCATCTAACCTACTGCATAAGGTCAAAATAACCCCTCCCCCTCCGGGACTTTCACGGCGGAGAAGTGCCTCTTTCCCTTCACCACGCCCCACCCCACTTCACCACCCCTACACCAGTATGGCGGTATTCAACAACTGCTGTGCCCCCTAAGCCGGAACTAAGGGCTATAGGTGCCCACACCAGTCTCGAGGCTTTAAATGATCACCATGCTCCCTAAGCTGGAAACTCAGGGCAGGCACTGCCCCATTGCCTAGGCACTGGCATGAGGGGTCCACAGACTTGTAGCGTCCTTCCCTCCTGCCTAGACCTGTATGCGCCTATTCAACACTGCATGCCCTAATTAACACCAGATCCCCAAGTGGGGAACTCAGGACTATCCATGCCCATACAAGTCTCGTGGCTTCAAAAGATCACCATGCCCCCTAAGCCAAGAACTCAGCACAGGCAATGCCCCTTTGCCTAGGCACTGGCATGAGGGTCTACAGACTTCAAACACCTTTCACCCTGCCTAGACCTGTGTAGGCTGATTCAACACCGTAGGCCCTCATTAGCATAGAACAACAGGGCATACACCTGAAGCCTATTTTCAACTGCAGCAGCCAAGGAGGAGTTGCAGATTTTTGACATTTGACAACACCCTGCCCATTAAGCAGGGTCCTCACCCACACACATCAGGGACCTGAGAGCTGATATCACCCACTCCATCTAGCCAACCACAACAGGGGTCTGAGAATAAGTGGTGCCTCCAAGTCCCTACAGCCAACAGCACTGTGTGCCTAAATTCTGGCTGCAAAACCCACCCACCTATGCACTCTAGGGGAGAGGGACATGCTCTCCACCTAGGCACTCAGGGGCAGCCATCAATCCCCTGCCTTGCTTAGCACATAGCCCCCTACTGCATCCAGATACCTGTGCCTGCTCTGAACATCTCTACACAGCCCTGCCCATCTAGGACTTTAGGCTGGAGTCTGCACAGCACACTCAGTGACCAATGACCTCGACTCCTGAGTTGAATCTGCACAAGAAAAGTGAAAAGACTCCTGGGGCCACACACCTAATAGCTGCTCTAACCACCTGGTGACAGGAAGTGAGAGCTTCAAAGATGCCAATAACCAAAGTAGCTCATACATCCAGCCTACTTGGGCATATCAAAACAAAATAAACCAAGAAGCTAGGACACAGTAAACAAACATACAATAAATAAATATAATATCTTATTAATGGCTCTGAGACAATAGTCAATATTGAATCACATAAAAAAGTAGATCAAGAAGGCTCCAGCAAGTGACAAAAACAAAGAACCGAAACCTTCCAGAGGAAGAGAAGTTCTTGGAATTACCAGAGTTAGAATTCAAAATATTAATATACAGAGCTGTTCAAGAGATAAGGAAGGAGATCATGCAAAACTCAGACAAAGCCAAGGAACACACAGACAAAGCAATACAGGAATTCAGGAAAAAAAAAATACAAGAATGGAAGGGCAAATTTAACAGGCTGCTAGGAACCATAGAGAGACAGCAACTAGAAATCTAAAAGATTAACAATAAAATTTCAGAATTAGACAACTCAAAGGAAGCTCATAGGAGCAGAATTGAAGCAATGGAAGTCAGAATTAGTGAGACTGAAGATAAATTCCTTGACAACAATTTATTTGAGGAAAAATCAGATAAAAGACTTTAAGAAAATGAAGAAACTCTAAGAATTATGTGGGACACTATCAAGAGGAAAAACTTGTGAGTGATTGGATTACCAGAATGGGGTGGGGGGGATAACAGAAAATACAGAGAGAATACTTCAAGATTTGCTGGCAGAAAACTTTCCTGATATCTTGAAAGATGAGAAGATATCTATCCAAAAAGTTCAACGAACTCCACACAGGGTAGATCGCAAAAGAAAGTCACCAAAACATATTATAATCAAACTTGCCAAAACCAAAGATAAAGATAGAATCTTGAGAGCGGCTAGGGATAAACAAAAAGTCACCTACAAAGGAGAGTCAATAAGACTAAGCTCTGACTACTCAGCAGAAACCATGCAGGCAAGAAGGCAATGGGATGACATATATAAAGTCTTGCAGGAAAAAAAAGTTGCCAGCCAAGAATTATATATCCAGCAAAACTGTGTCTCAAATATGATGGCAAAATTAGGGCTTTTCCAGATAAAAAGAAGTTAAGGGAATTTGTAAAAACCAAACCAAAATTACAAGAAATATTAAAGGGGGTCCTTTGGCTAGAGAACAAACAATATCAGATAATAACTCAAGACTAGAACACAGGACATAACAACCAGATATCAAGCCAGATAGGGAATCTCAAAAATAAGTCAAAGCTAAAACACTGAAAATAGGGAAACAGAGATGTCAATATGTAAACATTAAAACAAAAAGATGGACTAAATAGTGTAATCATAGAAGTTTCACATGGAAAGGAAGTTAAGGTGATATGAAGAAATAAAAGA
This sequence comes from Trichechus manatus latirostris, assembly GCF_000243295.1. Lineage (NCBI taxonomy): Eukaryota > Metazoa > Chordata > Mammalia > Sirenia > Trichechidae > Trichechus > Trichechus manatus. The sequence goes on from NW_004444085.1 coordinate 5,637,570, forward strand.
TTGCTTTCAACTTAGAAAAATAGAGGTAAATTTCAAGGTAATCACAAAGGAAACTAACAAATGAACCTATTAAAATAAAAAAGAAGAAAAACAAAGACTCAGCAAACACAAAATCAACAATAATGAAAAAAGATGAAAATACAGAAAGAAAAATGACTCAGCACAGAAAATTAAGTGGAACAAAGAAACTGTCAACATCACAAAAAAATACATCAAAATGACAGCAGTAAACTCATACCTGTCAATAATTACGCTGAATGTAAATGGACCAAATGCACCAATAAAGAGACAGAGAGTGGCAGAATGGATTAAAAAAAAAAAAAAGACACTACTCACCAAAGTAGGATGTAGAACATTGTCTTTAAGAACTATGTTGTGCCAATCAATGTAGATGTCCCCCAAGTCTATGGTCCTTTGCCTTCAAGCCTGGGAACTTCATCCCGTGAGGTGTTTAGTTATGTCTAAGAGGTTTCTGTGACTGCGTCACTTGTGAGTTCTATTGTCTATATTAACATATGAGAGCACCTACAGTCATGTATTTAGAAATTTCCACCTCTGAATCTGTATCTGCCAGTGGGTGTGTTTCCTTACCTCCTCGCTCACCTTTTGGCATATCTATCAATTCCTAGGTTATTGTTGGTTGATTCTATTTTTGCCAGATTGTCTCTGCTATAGTAGTTACCATAGTTGTCCTTTATTCCTGTGTACCTCTCATTGTCCGCTCATGCCTTGGTCATGTTGTGCTGACTTCTCCCATATTGTGTATTGCCTTTCCCTTCACCGATATTAACTCATGTCTACTATCTCTTTGGTAATTTTCCCTCCCTGTTCCTCAGTCTTAGTCATCTAGTGCTGCTATAACAGAAATACCACAAGCAGTTGGCTTTTAACAAAGAGAAATTTATTCTCTCACAGTCTAGTAGACTACAAGTTCAAATTCAAGGCTTCAGCTCCAGGGGAAGTCTCTCTCTCTCTGTCAACTCTGGAGGAAGGTCCTTGTGATGCATCAGTCTTCCCTTTTTCTAGGAGCATCTTAGCACAGGAACCTCAGGTCCAAAGGAAGCGCCATGCCCCTGGCACTGCTTTCTTGGTGCTATGAGGTCCCCATGTGTCTCTGCTCGCTTCTCTTTTATATTTCAAAAGAGATTTGCTTAAGATACTATCTAATCTTGTATACCTCATCAGTATAACTGCTGCTAATCCATTTTATTACATCATGGAGATAGAGTATACAATACATAAGGAAATCACATCAGATTACAAAATGGTAGACAATCATACAGTACTGGGAATCATAAACTAGCCAAGTTGACAGATATTTTGGGGGGAAACAATTCAATCCATGACACCCTTCCATCCCTGGTAACCATTAAAGAGTTTTTTTTTCTTTTCCTGTGTTAAATCTTTTGTTGTTGCTTTCTGCAGTTTCATACAGTATTTGTCTTTTTGTGATTGACTTATTTCAGTTAGCATAATGCCATCCAGATTCATTTATGTGGTGGGATGTTTTGTGGATTCATCATTATTCTTTATCGTTGCATACTATTCCACTGTGTGTATGTACTGCAGTTTGTTAATTCATTGATCTGTTTATGGGCACTTAGTTGCTTCCACCTGTTTGCTATTGTGAATAATGCTGCAATGAACATGGGTATGCATATGTCTATTCATGTCATCTTTCTTATTTCTTTAGGGTATATACCTAGGAGTGGGATTGCTGGATCATATGATATTTCTATTTCTAGCTTTTTGAGGAAGTGCCATACCATTTTCCATTGCGGTTTTAACATTTTACATTCTTACCAGCAGTGTAGAAGAGTTCCAATCTCCCCACATCCTCACCAACATTTATTATTTTCTGGGTTTTTTTTTTTTTTTTTGATTCGTGCCAGTATTGTTGGGATGAGATGGTATCTCATTGTAGTTTTGATTTGCATCTCTCTAATTGCTAATAATCAAGATTTTCATTTTCTTGCCTTCCCTTTGCCTAGTCTGAGGCATGAGGGCAGAGTCAGTCCTGGCGAAAATTTCAAGATCAGAGAGTTCTTACTGCAAGGCATTCACATATCAGGGCTGAGTATTTGCCAGGGGTTGGCAGTAAGCCTTTCCATGTTCCCCTCCATACTCCCACCCAAACTAAGACCCTCAGTTCTAAGAGTGGCTAGTCTCTGTCAGTTATATGGATCTGACTCACAAGAAGTTTACATCTTAAAATAAAGTAAATGTATCACAATAAATGAACTTCTAATTGACAGAATTTGAGGCAAAACAATAATGACTTGGGAGGGTGTAAGGCAGGATTTTATTATTTTACATTTCAGTTATTCTACTTTTGAAATTCAGAATCTCTATTTGGTTCTTTTCAAAATAATTTCTATCATTGTATTGATCATTATCTATTTGATGAGATTTTGTTCTCATCCTTTCCTTTAGTTCTTTAGGCAATGTTTCCTTTAGTGCTTTGAAAATATTTAAAATAACAGAATTTAAATCTTCATGTAATGGGTCCAATCTCTGGGATTCCTCAGGTACAATTTCTATTGATTGTTTTTTTCTTCCTCTATATAGGCTGTATGTTCTTTTTTCTTTGCATGTCTTATAATTTTTTTGAAAAACACATATTTTAAATAATATAATGTAGCAACTCTGAAAATCAGATTGCTTCCCTTCCCAAGGATTTGTTTTTTTAAGTAGTTGTTTATTTGTTTAGTGACTTTTCTAAACTAATTCTAGTTCTGTAAAGTCCGTATTCTTTGTTGTGTGTAGTCACTGAAGTTTCTGCTTGGTTAGTTTAATGGTCAGCTAATGACTGGACAGAGATTTCCTTAAACTCCTGGAACCAGTAAGTCTTTCAGGCTTTGCTGAGTGATTCTGTATGCATGCTGGGGTATGCCTTCAAAACTCAGTCAGGTAGTTGACAACCCTGCCTTAGCCTTCATTTTCTGTTTTTTTCTGAGCCTTTAGGTCAGCCAGAGGTGAGAGCTTAGGGCCTTCTCAGGTATTTCCTGAGCATGCATTCCTGGGCATGTGCATGACCTTTTAGATTCCCAGGAGTATGTCAGAGCTTTATAAAGCCCCTATGGACATCTCACTGCCCAGAATTTCCTTTTAAGCTTTCTGGTTAGTCTATTGTTTTTCCCCCAGATTCCCTGAGTGCTGCAAACAGGTAACACACTTGACTGCTAACCGAAAAGTTGGAGGTTCAAGTCCACCCAGAGGTGCCTTAGAAGAAAGCCTGGCAATCTACTTCTGGAAAATCAGCCATTGAAAACCCTATGGAACAGTTTTACTCTGACACACAGGGGGTCGCCATGAGTTGGAATCAACTCAACTAATTTTTGTTGTTTGCCCCAACTATCATCTACTGCCTCAGGTGCAGCTTAAAGAATTGCCTGTAATTGTTTTTGACAAATGTCCCCAGGGAAAAGGACTTTTGCACTGAACAAGCTTCTAGTCAGGTCAAACACAAGCAGCGTTGCAAGTGAGGGTCTTCCAGTGTACCACCACCAGACAGGTCAAATAATGACAAATCTCTGAGAATAAAAATTTGAATGAGCTCCAGCCTCATTTCTCACTCCAGTGGCTGCCAGGTTGCTGGTTTTCACTGTTGAGTGTGGGTTGTTAGTTTTCAAGGCTACTATGGAGCTGGAAAGTGGGGGATAGGACTAGGGCAAGTAAAAATATCACAAAGCTCACTGTTTTACTGAGATTCTGTCATTTTTCTTTTCTTTTTTTAAATTTTTTAACGTACTTTAGATGAAGGTTTACAGAACAAATAGTTTCTCATTAAACAGTACACATATGGTTTTATGACAATGGTTAACAACTCCACGACATGTCAACACTGTCACTTCTCAACCTTGGGTTCCCTATTACCAGCTTTCCTGTCCCCTCCTGCCTTCCAGTTCTTGTCCGTGGACTGCTGTGTCCCATTAGTCTTGTTTTGTTTTATGGGGCTGTCTAATCTTTGGCTGAATGGTGAACCTCAGGAGTGACTTCATTACTGAGCTAAAAGGGTGTCCAGCGGCCATACTCTTGGGGTTTCTCCAGTCTCTGTCAGGCCACTAAGTCAGGTCTTTTTTTGTGAGTTAGAATTTTATTCTACATTTTTCTCCAGCTCTGTCCGGGAACCTCTGTTGTGATCCCAGTCAGAGCAGTCAGTGGTGGTAGCTGAGCACCATCTAGTTGTACCGGATTCAGTCTGGTGGATGCTGTGGTATCTGTCATTTTTCTTGAGTAAATTTCACCAGATTGCTGCAAGCTTTCAGTTCATTTCCGGAATTTTGATAAAGTTGATTCTCACAATTTGTGCCAGTTTTCCCATTGCTTTTGTGGAGGGGAGAATTTTTGTAGGTCCTTACTTTGCCGTTTTTGCTAATGTTTTCCCAGAATGTTTATTATGATAACATATCTTAAATTACACATAAGACTAGTGAACTTCAAACATTTTTGCTTGTTCACATCAGAAAAAATTTTAATACTATGTACTCCTTTGTGTACTTTTAGATTTTAAGTTAAAATTTTTCATGGTAAGTAGTTATAAAGGATGAAATTTCCAGCATATTGTAAATGTTGACATTTTAAAATGAAACTGTTACACCATTCTTTTAAATGTCACCAATGAAATGTAAATACACTAGCAATTTGATACCTACCATCATACGTTTAAAAATACATGAACAAGTTCTATCTTAACAGACAGTTTACATAGAGCTTTATTCTTTTTGAATTCTTATCTACATTTTCACAGATTTTCATCCTAATGTAGTGTTTCTGTGCTGTAGAGTCCTTTATTGATAAATGTCTGCATACAATTTGAAATGAATACATTTCCCCCCATATTTCCAGGTACCATAAAGTTTTAAGTATTAAAGATTACCTTGCTGATTGAGTTATCATTAAATTATTAGTACACAACTGATCAAAACATAAGCACATACATTTTTTTTTTTAATTTTTTTTTCATTTAATATTTTATTGCACTTCAGGTGAAGGCTTACAGAACAGATAGTTTCTCATGTAACAGTAACACACATGCTGTTTTATGACATTGGTTAACAACCCCACAACATTT
>NW_004444085.1:5643536-5651784 GCF_000243295.1 Trichechus manatus latirostris
TGTCCATGGGGTCTCCATGACCTTTCCTTGTACAGGTTGTGTTAGTTTCCCCTGTATTGAAGCACATACATTTTTATAATATGAAACTGAAAAACTAAAAAAAGGAATTGTCTCTCTTCATGAGATAAACGAGACTTTTCCCTGTAATTAGTTCATGTATTGTTTGATGAATTTACTTATTGCTGGAATATGACAGGGTTCAGTACCCATTCTATTCCCAGTTTTTCTTTTAATAAATGTTTATTTAAATGCTAAGCAATCTTGTTTATATAGATAAGTAGATGTAAATGGAAAGGATCTTGTTATAGCAATATCACTAAATTCTCTAAACTTCTTAAAAGTTTTGGTAAAATTCACATAATGATTTATCAACACAAATTATTTTTAATGATCAGTTGAAGACCTGAATGATCTCCATTCAAATTTGTTGAAAACAAAGACTTGGAAACTACCTGACCAGCAAAGAATTTGTCACTCAGTCATAGAAGTCACTTTCCTCAGCCAACTCTGATACCTTGAACTGACCCTTAGTGTGGAGAGCCTGCCCCTCCATCACAGGTGCAGTCTAGGGTAGTTTCCTTTTACCAAAGAGCACAAGTGGAAGTTGATAATCTAGAACACGATTTCCTGAAAACTATCCAAGTCCATAGAAAGTCTTCACATATCCCAAGGGGTATTTGCATACTGATTTTGAAGACTGCTGACCCTCTATTTTACCAACATCAGTCAGTCAACACTACTTGTTGAGTAATGATATACTAGATATAATAGTTGACTTTTCATATGATGGCCAGTTATTGGAGCCCTGGTGGTGCAGTGGTTAAGAGCTCAGCTGCTAACCAAAAGGTCAGATGTTACTGAAACCCACTAACTAGGATTCAGACTGACTAAGGTATTGATATACCATACCTTTCCCTAAGGAAGCATTTGTTTGGTCACATTGAGATCAGATATAAGTCAGCACAAAACCAGAGAAAAGCATGTTTTTCAGTAACAAACAAACTCTAGATTGATACTGGCATGCCTAGTTTTAGATGCTCCATAACACAAAATCATCTGTCTTATAAAATTAAATATGAGTGATGCATAACTATCAAGTTTAATTTTAGTTTGAGTATTATTAAGCTGTTTCAATGTAAGACATTTACTCCTTAGCTAGTATTTCTTAGTGGAAGCTTCTTTAAACACGAGAGTACTTCTCATGAAGCAATTGACTGCTTTTGAAAAGGAATGAATAAGTAGATGTCTTATGAACGGAATTATGTTGTTTGTGTATTAGGGAAATTATTATCCAAAGGAATCCTAAGATTTTTTTTTTTAATTTTGGTAAATAATATGTAACAAAACATTTGCCATTCAACATTCTTCACATGTACATTTCAGTGACATTATGCTTATGCTGTGTAAGATGAATTTTTTTTTTAAATAAAGAGATGCCCTTTGCTTAGTGGAAAAGAATTCAATAATATGTCTTCTTGTTAAATTTTCATTGTCATATAAAAGATTTGCTTGGGGGTGTGAGGAGAGGTCCATACCTGCCTTATTTTACTAGCTGTTTTGCCTCACTGGTGTCTGTCTTTTTTTTACTTTGCAAAACTGTGCCTTCCTTTCTCAGGTCTTGCACAGGGCTCAGAAACTTGCTTATGTAAAAAATACTTCCAATTTTAAAATCATAAAAAGTGTGTAACACTGACCATAATGAATGATTTAAAATATATACTTTAAGATGTCAGAATCTCAAGAGTCTTATTTCATTGGAACATAAGCGAGTAAAGGCAATGATATAGAGATTATTTTGGTTGACAAAATATCAAATAATAGTGTTTAATATAGCTGTTTTATGAAATAATTAGCCCTTGATTTAACCATATAATAATGTAATATAATAATTTCCTCCCTTTGGCTGTGTTCTTTGGGCTGTGTTGTTGTTTGTATTTGATCTTAGCTATTCCTGTACAGCATACAATTTTTATAATTCTTTTTTTGATCTAAGGAAGATTTTATTGTCCCAAATCTGCTCATCACTTTGTTTGATTTTGAGAAATCTTCAGTATCTTTTATTTTATCATGTCACTGTTGTTTGTTAGCACTATCTCTCAAACTGCCTTCCCTCCAAATCCCACAGACAGAAGCGTAAGTTCACATTCATGCATCATCTAATAGCTCTTCTTCAGTATTTTGGATATTTAAATATATGTAGTTCTGACCTTTCCTTTTCTTTTAGATCACTGAAGAGATGGTAAATGATGCCATGCATAAGCAAAGGGGCCAGATGAATGAGACAAAATTCTTTCAGACTGCTTGTTTCTTATAGGGTAGCTGTGACTACAAGCTGAAAATACAATCATCAAAGCAGGAACTTTCTGCATTGCACATATATGTATGCCTGAATATGTGAGGTTTAAATTTCAATTTAAGTGCTTGATATTTAGCACTAGTTGACTTAGTGTCCTGGCCTGAGATTGTGGCATCATGGGGAGGTAACCTAAGAGGATGGTATGTAAATCAGCTGACAGAATTGGTCCTGAGAGAGCTAAATAAGAGATAAACAGAGGAGTTTTCAGATTCCTAAGTTGAGGGATGAGGGGGCAGCGATGGTTCAGTGGTAGAATTCTCACCCTCCATGTGGGAGACCAGGGTTCGATTGCTGGCCAATGCACCTCATGCACAGCCACCACTCATCTGCCAGTGGAGGCTTGCATATTGCTATGATGCTGAACAAGTTTCAGCGGAGCTTTCACAGTAAGATGATACTACTTTTGAAAATCAGCCAATGAAAGCTCTATGGATCACAGCAGTGTGATCAGCAAATGATCATGTTCATGGGAACGGTGCAGAACTGGGCATCCTTTAGTTCCATTGTGCTTGGGTTCACCATGAGCCAGGGGCCTGGGGTTGACTAGAGGGCAGCTAACAACAACAACAAGATGAGGGATAGAGCTTGAAAGGAAACAGCAAGACTATTGTGATATGCTTATCAGCCATTTAACCCACACTAAGTTTGTCGTACTGTGGTGACTTGAGTGTTGCTGTTGTGCTGGAAGCTATGTCACCGGTATTTCAAAAAGCAGCTGGGTCAAACATGGTGGACAAGTTTCAGCTGAGCTTCCAGACTAAGACTAGGAAGAAGGACCTGGCTGTCTACTTCTCAAAAAAATTAGCCAGTGAAAACCTTATGAATAGCAGTGGAACGTTGTCTGATGTAAATCAGGAAGATGAGCCCCTCAGTCTGGAAGCCACTCAAAATATGATTGGGGAAGAGCTGACTCCTCAAGTAGAGTTAACCTTAATGATGTAGATGAAGTCAAGCTTTCAGAACCTTAATTTGCTGATGTGGCATGACTCAAAATGAGAAAAAGCAGCTACAAACATTCATTACTAATAAGAATGTGGAATGTACAAATTATAAACCTAGGAAGATTGGAAGTCATCAAAAATGAAATGGAATGCATAAAGATCGATATCCTAGGCATTAGTGAGCTGAAATGGACTGGTATTGGTCATTTTGAATCCAACAATCCTATGGTATTCTATGCCGGGCTTGACGAATTGAAGAGGAATGGCGTTGCATTCATTGTGAAAAAGAACATCTCAAGATCTATCCTGAAGCACAACACTGTCAGTGATAGGGTAATATCCATACACCTACAAGGAAGACAAGTTAATATGACTATTATTCAAATTTACACACCAACCACTAAAGCCAAAGATGAGGAAATTGAAATTTTTACTTATGTCTGCAGTCTGAAATTGATAAAACATGCAATCAAGATGCATTTATAATTACTGGTGATTAGAATGCAAAAACTGGAAACAAAGGAGAAGGAATAGTTGGAAAATATTGCCTTGGTGATAGAAATGACACTGGAGATCGCATGATAGAATTTTGTAAGACCAACGACTTCTTCATTGCAAATACCCTTTTTCAACAACATAAACGGCAACTATACATGTGAACCTTGCCAGATGGAATACACAGGAATCAAATTGACTTCATCTGCAGAAAGAGATGATGGAAAAGCTCATATCATCAGTCAGAACAAGCCCAGGGGTTGACTGTGGAATGGACCATCAATTGCTCATATACAAGTTCAAACTGAAGCTGAAGAAAATTAAAACAAGTCCATGAGAGCCAAAGCATGACCTTGAGTATGTTCCACCTGAAATTAAAGGCCATCTCAAGAATAGATTTGACATGTTGAACACTAATGACCAAAGACCAGAGGAGTTGTGGTATGACATCAAGGACATCATATATGAAGAAAGAAAGAAGTCACTAAAAAGACAGGGGGGAAAAAAAAGACCAAACCGGATGTCAGAAGAGCCTCTAAAACTTGCTCTTGAATGTGGAGTATCTAAAGTGAAAGGAAGAAATGATGAAGTAAAAGAGCTGAACAGAAGATTCAAAGGGAGGCTTGAGAAGACAAACTAAAGTATTGCAATGGGCCAAGACCTAGAGTTAGAAAATCAAAAGGGAAGAACATGCTCCATATTTCTCAAGCTGAAACAACTAAATAGAAACTTCAAGCCTTGAGTTGCAATATTGAAGGATTCCACAGGGAAAATATTAAACTACACGGAAAACATCAAAAGAAGATGGAAAGAATACATAGAATCACTGTACCAGAAAGAATTAGTTGACCTTCTGCCATTTCAGGAGGTAGTATATATCAAGAACAAATGGAACTGAAGGAAGAAGTCCAAGCTGCACTGAAGGCATTGGCACAAAACAAGCCTCTAGGAACTGAAAGAATACCAGTTGAGATGTTTCAAGAAACAGACGCAGCACAAGTAGCACTCACTCGTCTATGCCAAGAAATTTGGTGGACAGCTACGTGGCCAACCAACTGGAAGAGATCCATATATGTGCCTATTCCAAAGAAAGTTGATACAAGAGAATGCAGAAATTATCAAACAATATCATTAATATCACATGCAAGTAAAATTTTGCAGAAGATCATTCAAAAGCGGTTGCAGCAGTACATGGTCAGAGAACTGCCAGAAATTCAAGCCAGATTCAGAAGAGGACTTGGAACAAGGGATATCACTGCTGATGTCAGATGGATCTTGGCTGAAGGTAGGAAATACCAGAAAGATGTTTACCTGTGTTTTATTGACTACGCAAATGCATTCGACTGTGTGGATCATAACAAATTATGGATAACATTGTGAAGAATGGGAATTCCAGAATAATTAATTCTGCTCGTGGGGAATCTGTACATTGACCAAGAGACAGTCCTTTCAAACAGAACAAAGGCATACTGCATGGTTTAAAATCAGGAAAAGTGTGTGTCATGGTTATATCCTTTCACCATACTTATTCAATCTGTATGCTGAACAAATAATCTGAGAAGCTGGACTATATGAAGAAGAACATGGCATCAAGATTGGAAGAAGACTCATTAACAACCTGTGATATGCAGATGACACAACTTTGCTTGCTGAAAGTGAGGAGGACTTGAAGCACTTACTGATGAAGATCAAAGACTACGGCCTTCAGTATGGATTACATTTTAACATAAAACAAAAATCCTCAGACTAGACCAATGAGCAATATCATGATAAACGGAGAAAATATTGAAGTTGTTAAGAACTTCATTTTACTTGGACTCACAGTCACTGCTCATGAAAGTAACAGTTAAGAAATTAAAGAATGCATTGCAATGGGCAAATCTGCTGCAAAAGACCTCATTAAAGTGTTAAAAAGCAAAGATGTCATATTAAGCACTAAAGTATACTTGACTCAAGCCATGGTGTTCTCAGTTGCCTCATATGTGTGTGAAAGTTGGATGTTGAATAAGGAAGACCGAAGAAGAATTGACGCCTTTAAATTGTGGTGTTGGTGAAGAGTTTAGAAGATACCATGGACTACCAGAAGAAGGAACAAGTCTGTCTTGGAAGAAGTACCGCCAGAATGCTCCTTAGAAGTGAGATTGGTGAGATTTTGTCTCATGTACTTTGGATTTGTTATCAGGAGGGACCAGTCCCTGGAGAACAACATCATACTTAGTAAAGTACAAGGTCACTGAAAAAGAGGAAGACCCTTAGTGAGATGGATTGACACAGTGGCTGCAACAATGAACTGAAGCATAACAATGATAATGACAATTGTGCAGGACTGGGCAGTGTTTTGTTCTGTTGTACAAAGGGTTGCTATGAGTCGGAAACTACCAGACGCACCTAACAACAACAACATTAGCCATTTGTATACATGCTTTTGTGAATGTATGTATAAAACCTTTATTTTCCAACTAGGTTATCTTTTTTTAATTGATGTTTAGGAGTTATTCATAACATTATACATTATCATATATATTATCATTAACGTTTTCTACCTATTTGGGGCTTGTCTTTTTGCTTTTTTAAAAGTGTTTTATTGTCCGTTTAGTTTTTAGTAAAGAGAAGTTCTTAATGTAATGACGTTACATTTATTCATTGTTTGTTTTTTGATTAGTTAATCTGTGACTTGTTTAAAAATCCTTTTCTATTGTGAGATTATACAGATGATCTTGTGTTTCTTCTTAAAGTTTTGCCTTTTACATTTTGCTTTGACCTGCCTGGAATTCATTTTTATCAACGGTGTATTAGGATCTAATTTCATATTTCACATGATAAACAAAATGGTCTTGATAGTATTTTTTGAATAGTTAATAATTTCTACCAACCTGGCTCTGTCACGATATTATTTTTCAAAATTTTAAATAAGTCTATATATGTATGGCTTTTTAGGGAGTTTTCTATTTTATTCATTGGTCAGTTTGACTAGCTATCACACTATCTTAATAACTGTAACATTATAATAAATCTTAATATCTGAGAGGAAAAGCCCTCACTTTGTTCTTCTTCAAGAATATCTTAGAGAGTTCTGGCAAAATGGCGCTCTAGGCAGAAGCACCACGCCGTCGCTCCACAGCAAAGATCCGAAAAACTAAGCCAAACAGAGAATACAACAATCCTGAAACCCTAAAACATCAAATGAAGAGATAAAGAACTCAGCCAAGCACCAAATGGAGTGAGAAAACTGACAGAGAATGGAGAGCGAGGAGAGATTCATGCAGAGGTCCCCTACCAGCTAACGCAGCGTGGATCCACCATCTTGGACTCCTATCGGAGACCAGCAAATGGGGGTACGAGAAAGCAGCCTCACGGAATGTCCAGCAGGAGACAAAACACCCGGTAATTTGCAGTTTGTGCTTTCCCACCCCCCACCCCTCTTTGCCCCTTCTCGGCCTCCTCTGCTTCCTGTGGCCACGGTCTCTTGACCGGGAAGTGCCGGCTGCTTGGTTTCCACACACCCAAGTGGGAGGCTCTCTGGGTGCCATTTGTTGGCTGCTAGTGTTGCTTTTTTTTCTGCTTCTTTTGATTTCTCACTTGCCTCTCGACACCTCCCCCTCCTTTCACTTATGTGCCTGGCTCCACGCACCATCTTTGCTTCTTTCTGAGGGGCTGCAGAGCACCGGCCATTTGTGATATATGCTTTCCCACTCTCTACCCTTCTTCACCCACACTCGGCCTCCTCTGCTTCCCGCAGACACAGTCTCTTGTCCAGAAACACCAGCCCGCACTAGCTGGCTCTCTGAGTGCCATTTGTTGGCTGCTGGTGTAGCTTTTTTTTTTTTCTGCTTCTTTTGATTTCTTGCTTGCCTCTCGCCGCCTCCCCCTCCTTTCACATATGTGCCTGGCTCCGTGCGCCATCTTTGCTTCTTACTGAGGAGCTGCGGAGCTCCATTCAAGTGTGGAGCTGCTTCCCGGTCTGGGCTACCGTGCTGGTGGGATCCTGGGGCTTTTGTTCATTTTGAATTGTTTGTTTGTTTTCTTTTCCTTTTCTTGAGTTGGGATCCCTATCTGGCCAGGCGGAGCTGTGTGGCAAGGAATTCCCCTTCAGCTTCCACAGAGAGGCAGAGGGATCCCTGAGGGCATTTCTTTTTTCGTTGTTTTTTTTTTCTGTTTTTTTTTGGGGGGGCATTCTTGTTCTTTTTTTTTTTTAATTTGTTTTCTTTTCTTTTCCCTCTTTTTCCCTTTTTGTCTTTTTTCGTTGCTCAGTTTCTCATCTCTTTATATCTTCCTTCTCTTTCTGATCCCTGAGTACCAGGCATTGTATACCTCTACGCCTTCTAGCCAGGCTGTACTGCAACACATGAGAGCGACTTCACCAGACCTGATAGCTGCACCAATGGGATCCCTGGGAACTTTGTGGTTCTTTAACCTTTCTGATTTTTATTTATTCATTCTTTTCTTTTCTTCCTCT
>NW_004444085.1:5659056-5661126 GCF_000243295.1 Trichechus manatus latirostris
CGACACCATGGTCCCCACTACCCTCCTCCCCACAATTCAGTCCCTCAGGGAGTTTGGATGTGTCTATTGAGCTTCCATGACCTTTCCTTGTACAAGTTGTGCTGGTTTCCCCAGTATTGTGTACTGTCTTACCATTCACCAAAGATACCACTTATCTATTGTCTATTTAGTTCCCCCCACCCCTGCCAACACTCGTAACCAACAAAGATTGTTTCTTTATGTGAGATAACTTTTACATGAGTTTTTACAGTAGACGTCTCATACAATATTTGTCCTTTTGTGATTGACTTATTTTCCTCAGCATAATGTCCTCCAGTTTTATCCATGTTATGAGATGCTTCACAGATTCATCATTGTTCTTTATCTTTGCATAATACTCAGTTGTGTGTATGTACCATAGTTTGTTTATCCATTCATCTGTTGATGAGCATGTAGGTTGTTTCCATATTTTTGCAATTGTGAACAGTGCTGCAATGAATGTGTGTGCATATATGTCTATTCGAGTGACAACTCTTATTTCCCTAGGATATATTCCTAGGAGTGTTATTGCTGGATCATATGGTATTTCTATTTCTAGCTTTCTAAGGAAGTGCCATATCATTTTCCAAAATGGTTGTATCATTTTGCATTCCCACGAGCAGTGCATAAGAGTTCCGATTTCCCCGCAGCCTCTCCAACATTTGTTATTTGTTATTTCCAGTGTTTTTGATTCGTGCCAGTAATGCAGGGTGAGATGGCATCTCATTGTGGTTTTAATTTGCATTTCTTTAAGGGTTAGTGATCGTGAGAATTTCCTCATATCTCTGTTGGCTGCTTGAATGTCTTCTTTGGTGAAGTGTCTGTTCATTCCCTTTGCCCATTTTTTAATAGGATTATTTGACTTTTTGCTGTAGAAGTGTTAGATTCTCTTGTAGATTTGAGAGATTAGATCTTTGTCTGACTTGTACCGTCCAAAATTTTTTTCCCAGTCTATAGGTTCTCTTTTTACTCTTTTGGTAAAGTCTTTTGAGGAGCGTTAATTGTTTCATTTTTAGAAGATCCCAGTTATCTAGCTTATCTTCTGGAGTTTGTGTGTTGTTGGTTATGGTTTGTATCCTGTTAATGCTGTGCATTAGGGCCTCTAGCATTGATCCTATTTTTTCTTCTATGAACTTTATAATTTTTGACTTTATATTTATGTCTTTGATCCAAATTGAATTAGTTTTTGTGTATGGTGTGAGGTATAAGTCCTATTTCATTTTTTTGCAGATGGACATCCAGTTTTGCCAGCACCTTTTGTTAAAAAGACTATCTTTTCCCCATTTGATGAACTTTGGGCCCTTGTCAAAGATCAGGTGACCATAGGTGGATGGATTTACATCTGGGTTCCCAATTCTGTTCCATTGGTCAGTGTGTCTGTCGTCATACCAGTACCAGGCTGTTTTTACTACCGTAGCTATTTTATTCTTCTTCTTCAGTAGAGCTTTACTTATCTGGGGCTTCTTCCCTTTCCATATAAAAGTTAATGATTAGTTTTTCCATCTGTTTAAAGAATTTTGTTGGTATTTGGATCAGGATTGCATTGTATTTGTAAATTGCTTTGGGTAGAATTGTCATTTTCACTATGTTGAATCTACCTATCCATGAGTATGGGATGTTTTTCCATTTATGTAGATCCCTTTGGGTTTCATGCAGTAGTGTTTTGTAGTTTTCTTTATGTAGGTCTTTTACATCCCTGGTTAGATTTATCCCTAAGTATTTTATTTTTTAAGGGGGTATAGTAAATGGTATTGCTTTCTTGATTTCCTTTTCATTGTTCTCTTTATTGGTGTAAAGGAATCCAACCAATTTTTGTATGTTGATCTTGTATCCTGCTACTCTGCTGAATCTTTCTATTAGTTCCAGTAGATGTCTCATGGAGTCTTTAGGGTTTTCTGTGTATAGTATCATATCATCTGCAAACAGGGACAGTTTAACTTCTCCATTACCAATTTGGAAGCCCTTTATTTCTTTTTCTTGCCTTATTGCTCTAGCTAGAACTTCCAGCACAATGTTAAATAGGAGTGGTGAAAAAGGGCATCCTTGTCTTGT
>NW_004444085.1:5662140-5684796 GCF_000243295.1 Trichechus manatus latirostris
CTGCTCTGATCTTTATTATTTCCTTTCTTCTAGTGGCTGTGGGCTTTTATTTTTTGTTGTTCTCATTCTATTTTTTTGAGTTGTGTAGTTAATGTTTTGATTTTGTCCCTTTCTTCTTTTTGGATGTGTGCATCTATTGCTATAAATTGTCCTCTGAGGACTGCCTTTGCTGTGTCCCAAAGGTTTTGGTGCAATGTGTTTTCATTCTTGTTTGATTCTAGGAATTTTTTGATTCCATCTCTGATTTCTTCTATTACCCAGTTATGTGTAAGCAGGGTGTTATTCAGTTTCCATGTACTTGATTTTTTTCCCTTGGTCTTCCTGTTGTTAATTTCTACCTTGATGGCAGTGTGGTCAGAGAAGATAGAACTTCAGTGTTTTGGATCTTGTTGAGGATTGCTCTGTGGCCTAAGGTGTGGTCTATTCTGGAGAACGTTCCATGTGCATTGGAAAAGAAAGTGTACTTTGCAGCTGTTGGGCGGAGTATTCTCTATATGTCTATGAGGTCAAGTTGGCTGATTGTGCCTTTTAGGTCTTCTGTATCTTTGTTGACTTTCTTTCTAGATGTTCTGTCCTTCACTGAGAGTGGTGTGTTGAAGTCTACTATTATTGTGAAACTGTCAGTTTCTCTTTTCAGTGCTGTTAAAGTTTGTTTTATGTATTTTTGAGCCTTGTCATTGGGTGCATAGATGTTTATTATGGTTATGTCTTCATGATGAATTGCCCCCTTAATCATTATATAATGTCCTTCTTTGTCTTTTATTGTGGATTTTGTTTTAATGTGTATTTTATCTGAGATTAGTATTGCCACTCCTACTCTTTTTTGGTAGCTGTTTGCTTGATATAGTTTTTCCATCCTTTGATCTTTAATAATTTTATGTCTTTGTTTCTAAAGTGTGTCTCTTGTAGATAACATATTGATGGATCCTGTTTTTTAATCCATTCTGTCACTCTCCATCTCTTTCTGGGTGCATTTAGTCCATTTACATACAGTGTAATTATTGATAGGTGTGAGTTTATTGCTGTCATTTTGTAGTCCTTTTTTTTTTTTTTTGTGGTACTGACGTTTTCTTAGTAACTCTTACTTTCCTGTGCTGAGTTCCTTTTGTTTGTGGGTTGTTTTTTGAACTTATTTTGTTTTTGTAGGTTTTGTTTTTACCAAGACTTTATGATTTTCTTCTTTATTTTGATGAATAGGTTTGTTAACTTTCTTTGTGGTTACCTTGAAATTTACCCTTATCTTCCTAGGTTTGAACCAGTCTATTATTACTTGCTATCGCCTTGCTTTCCTCTCCATTAGAAGGATCTATCCTTGCACCATTTATTCCCTCTTTTATTGTTCTTATGCTGTTGTCATTTGCAGATTTACCTCTCTGGTTCCCTGCTGTAATTCCTTTGGTTTTGAATAGTCCTTAAGTGTTCATTTCCTAGGTTTGTATCTAGCTAGTATGATCCTGTGTCCTATATTCAGCCTATGGTCTGATGTTGTTTGTTCTCAGATCAAAGGACTCCCTTTAATAATTCTTGTAAGTTTGGTGTGGTTTTTACATAATCCTTTAATTTCTGTTTTATCTGGAAATGACCTAATTTCACCATCATATTTGAACGAGAGTTTCACAGGATATATTATTCTTGGCTGGCAATTTTTTTCTTTCAATGTTTTATATATGACATCCCATTGTCTTCTTGCCTGCATGGTTTCTGCCGAATAATCTGAGCTTAGTCTTATTGTTTCTCCTCTGTATGTGACTTCTTGTTTTTCTTGAGCTGCTCTCAGGATTCTTTGTTTGTCTTTGGTTTTAGTGAGTGTGATTATGCTATGCCTTGGTGATTTTCCTTTGGGGTCTGTCCTATATGAGGTCCATTGAGCTTCTTGGATGGTCAGCTTTTCATCTTTCATCATATTGGAGAAGTTTTCTGTCAGCAATTCTTCAATTATCCTATGTTTTCTGTTTTCTCCCATTGCTCTAGAACTCTGATCACTTGCAGATTTTTGCTTTTGTCTGTATCCCACATAATTATCAGGGTTTCTTTATTTTTCTTCGTTCTTTTCTCTGATTTGTCCTCAAACAGAGTTGTATTCAGGTGTTTGTCTTCAATTTCGCTGATCCTATCTTCCATCGTTTCAAACTTGCTCCTTAGCCCTTCTATGACACTGTCCATTTCTGAAATCTTGATGTTTATTTTTTGGATTTCTAATTGTTCTTTTTGTATGATTTCTAGTTGTGAATTTATTTTGGCAATTTTTTCCTGTATTATTTTCTTGAATTCTTCCATTTTTTTCTGTATTTTCCATGAATTTGTCTTTTTTTTCCTCATTTTTGTCTGCTTTTTGCTTTAACTTTTGGATAATTCTGAATATCAGAGGTTTGAATTCCCTATCTTTTACTGGACAGTCATCTTGTGTTTTATTTTGGACGCCTACTGGAACCATCCTGTCCTGTTTTTGTATATGTTTTGATATTGTCTGCTGTCTTCAGGGTATTCAGTATTTTCCTCATTTATTGATTGTAGATTTGTTTGTTTCATCCTGCTTTTTTGTTTTATTTGGTTATGTCTGAACAGGTGGGGTGTGCATTCTTTATTGTTTGCTCGTCTGTGGGCACAATACTTTTCACCCCCTTCTCCAATTGGCAGGATCAGTCACTCAGGTATGGTACAGCAGGGAAGGTCCACCTGAAGGGGAGTTGCTAAGATGGGTTGTTTGTGGCATTTACTAGGGCTGTCGGTGTGGTCCAGGAATCAGTGCAGGGCAGGTTTCAGTAGGCCATGCCTGTGCTGCTGGGGAGTGTGATGTTCAGCACATGGTGCAGGTAGACAGGAAGGAAAGGGGAGATTGTGATGTGTGGAGCTAAGATGAGTATGGGAAAGACGAGAGATAGGAGAGAGGAACAGGAGCCAAAAACATACACACGAAGAAAAAAGAGTGCTAAGGGAGCTTGCTATTGGAGTGGAGAGATGATAGATTGAGAAATGGGGAAAAACAAAAATAAAAAAAGAAAAAGCATAAAAAAATGAATAAATCAAGAAACTGGAAACGAAGAAAGACAGAATGGGACTAAGAGAGAGAAGAAAACAACACAAGGAGACAAAAAAAACCAAAAACCAAAAAATAAAAAAAAGACAAAAACCAAGAAAAAAGAAATGCCCCTATAGATGTCCCTGTGGGTCTGCACAGAGTAAGGGAGTAGCTTCTAAGCCGCGTGGTACTGCCCAGCTCTATGGGGTTCCAAAGCAGAGAAAGGAAAAAGAAATCAAACAAACAAAACCAAATAGAACAAATCAGAGCAAACAAACAAATATAAAAGCCCCAGGGGTCCCACCAACGTGTCATCATGGGCCTGGAAGCAGTTTCACAGTCTAGTGATGTTCTGTAGCTTTTCAGGAAGAAGCAAAGATGGCACACGGAGCCAGGTATTTGAGATAAAGGAGGGGGAGGTGGTGAGAGGTAAGGAAGAATTCTAAAGAAGCCGAAAAAAGCAACACAGAAGCCAACAAATGGCACTGAGGGTGCCGGCCAGTGCAGGTGGGTGGAATCCAAGCAACACCAGGGTTAAGCTGGTACTTCCCAGCCAAGAGACTGTGGCTGCAGGAAGCAGAGGAGGCCGAGTGAGGGTGAAGAAGGGTGGGAGGTGGGAAAGCATATATCACTTGTTACTGGTTGTTCTGGCTCCTCTGGGAGCTCTGTGAAGCTGTTTTCTCGTACCCCCTGTTCATTGATCTCCGATAGGAGTCCAAGATGGCAGATCCATGCTGCGGTAGCTGATAGGGGACCGCCGCATGTACCACTTCTCGCTCTCTGTTCTTGGTCAGTTTCTTATTCCATTCCATTCTTGGTTGAGTTCTTTATCTCTTTATTGGATGCTTAGGGTTTCAGGATTGACGTATGACTCTGTTTGACTGAGTTTTTTGAATGTTTGCTCCGGAGGGAATGCATGGTGCTTCTGACTATAATGACATGTTGCCTGAAAGTCTGGAAATGTTATTTTTAAAAATATATTTTCTAATTGCTGTGATGCACACATAACTTATATTCAACAATCTTGATAAACATTTTTATTAGTTCTAATAATTTATCTGAGGTTATTTTGGGTTTTCTATGTAAAAAATCCTGTCACTACAAATACAGACAATTAATTCCTTCTTTTTACTTTTAATATAAAACTGTCTGGCCATAATTTCCATTACAAGATTGTCTTACTTCTGCTATATAAGGTCTTCTTATGTGTCACCACTGAGTGTGATGTTTGCCATGGTATGGATAGGCACCTCTGGTACTATCAGCACAGTTATCTGTTAGTGAAAGTAGCTCATTCTGGGTTACCTGGTCAACAGTTCACTTGGAATTGGGTCTCTACACTTCTGGTAGAGTTTCTGTATCTGAGCTCACCTTCCACAGGAAGATACATTCCCATGGCATACTTTCTGCCCAGGAAGTGCTGCAGTGTCCCAAGGGCATCAAGCTGATTTTCCCAGGCTTCTGGAACCTAAGCCATTAGTTTATTTCCTGTACCTAAGGTTGATTTCCATGCTTATACTGAAGTAGTTAGAGTGCTTGTGTATAATGGAAAATTTGAGGGCCTGTCTTCTTTTGCTCACTCCTGCCTTTTAATTTTCTCCAATAAAACCTATCTTAAACCAGCATCTAGGACATTGTAGAATTCATCCTAAGTCCTGTTGCTCAACAGTATGATCTGTTAGGTAAAGAAGTTCTTTTCTAGTCCCAATTTTTTAAGAGTTTAATTGCAAATGAATGTTAATTTTATTAAATGCTTTTCTATATCTATGGAGGTGATCATAGGGCTTTTCTCCATTAATCTGATAATGTGATGAATATATAAATGGATTTTCTAATGATGAATCCACCTTGCATTACAGAGATAAAACTGACTTGGTCATATATTGTTGCATTCAGTTTGCTAATAGTGATTTTAGACATTGTTAGATTAGATTTGCTAATGGCTTGCTAAAAAAGAATTTTGTAGGTGTAATCATGAATGAGATTATCCTGTAATTTTCCTTTCTCCTACTCTCCTTGTTTGGTTTGGTATAGAGTATACTAGCATCATAAAACATACTAGGAAATGTTCATCTTTAAATATAGTCTATGGAAGAGTTTTTGTGATATTGGATTTATATTCCTTGACTCTTTTCCAGACTTCTCGTATATAACTATCCTTGTGTTTTATTTTTTTTAATAATTTATGGTGGCAGAATTTTAAAATACAAATTCCTTTTCTTTAGTAGATACATTCCTATTTTAATATCTCTATCTATAAATTTCTGAACATTCACCCTTATCTATAATTCATTAATTTATTTTTCTATTATTATTTTAATCTTCTTAACTGCCCTTCTGATCTCTGCAAATGAAGAAAACTTATTCATAGTTTATAAAATGGCTATTTTACTCCACCATGTCAAGAGTAAGTATTTAGTTATCGTCTAAACTTTTGATGGAAAGAAACAAGATCAAATTTGTATATTTTAGAACAGTGGAATAGAATTGAGATTTCAGAAATAAATCCATACACCTATGACCAATTGATTTTTGACAAGGGTGTTAAGTTTATTCAACAAGGAAAGAATAATCTCTTCAACAAATGATGTTGTGACAATTGGATCTCCACATGCAAAGAGTGAAGTTGGACCTATACCTCACACCATATATGAAAATAAATTCAAAATGGATCAATGACCTAAATATAAGAACTAAAACCATAAAATTCTTAGAAGAAAATATAGGGGTAAAGTTTCAAGACCTTGTTTTTCACAACAAATTCTTAGATATGACAAAAAAAAGATCAATAAAAATCAACACAGATAAATTGTATTTCATGAAAATTAAAAACTTTTGTACATCAGGACTTTACCAAGAGAGTGAAGAGATAACCTACATAATGGTAGAAAATCTTTGGGAACCATGTATTTGATAAGGGTTTAATATCCAGAACATATTCCTACAATACAACAACAAAAAGACAAACAACCGATTAAAAAATTATCAAAAGTCTTGAATAGATATTTCTCAAAAAAGGTATACACATGGGTAGTAAGCACATGAAAAGATGCTCAACATAATTAACCATTAGGGAAATGCAAATCAAAACCACAATGAGATCCACTAGAATGACAATTATTAGAAAAATGGAAAACAAAAAGTGTGGGCAAAGACGTGGAGAAATTGGAACCCTTATCTACTGCTGGTGGGATTTTAAAATGGTGCAGCCGCTGTGGGAAACAGTTTGACAGTTCCTCAAAAAGTTAAACATAGAATTACTATATGACCCAGCAATTCCACTCCTAGTTATATAACCTAAGAATCTGAGTACAGGGACTCAGACAGGTACTTGTACACCAATGTTCATTGCAGCATTAATCACAATGGCTAAAAGATGGAAACAATCCAAGTATCCATCAACTGATGAATAGTTAAAATGTGGTACATACATACAATGGAGTATTATTCAACCATAAAGAGAAATGAAGTTCTGATACATGTTACAATATGGATGAACCTTGAAAGCATTATGCTGTGTGAAATAAGTTACACACAAAAGGACAAATACTGTATGATTCCACTTGTATGAAATACCTAGAGTAGGCAAATACATAGAGGCAGAAAGTGGATTAGTGTTTACTGGAAGTACAGGGGAAGGGGGATTTATTGCTTAATGGGTACTGAGTTTCTGTTTGGGTTGAGGAAAAAAATTGGAAATGAATAATGGTGATAGTTGCACAACATGGTGAATATAAGTAATGTCGCTGAATTGTACACTTAAAATGTACAATTTTTGTCATATTTTACCATAATAAAACAAAAAATTATATATTTTGAGAAATAGTCTCCCTTTATTACTTAAAAGTTGCCTTTTTTTTCCCTTCTGTTACTTCTGTTGTCACACTGCCAATCATCTTCACTTCCACCTCCAAGAATATATCTGGGATTAAAAATTATTTTAAGGTCTGATAGATGTTTTATTTCAGCCATTTTATACCTACTTACATCTGAGTTTCTTCTTCCCAGAAGATTAGTCCCGAATCAAGAAAGAAAATACCCTAAATTCTTCAAAATATAATTAATGTAAATAATTGTTTCCCAGCCTTGCAAATAAACTCTTGAAGCTTAGTAAGAAGTAATGCTGTTCAGATTGTGGTTTTTGAGTCTGCAATGAGAACAAAGATTACAAAAACAAACAACCACCAGAATATTAAATTCCGTGTTATTCATATTTTGTTTTTTTTAGAGAAAAGAAAATAAACAAGAGAGAATGAGAAAGGGGCACAAAAGCTTGTTGGAAATTCTTATTTTGGTTTAATACAAATGATTTCCTTCTGGTCCAGTCCCACAAAGTTTTGTCTCCAGCAAACCTATTCAGGAAACAGCTCTTGGCTCAACCAGATGTTAAGATGTTGACTGCCTTCTTCATGTTGGGTAGACATGGGACCATACAAGTCAAACATTCCATTTTTTTCAAAATAAACACTGTTTTTGGTAGATTGTCTCAGGCACCTTGAATGCAAGTAGTGATGCTTGTTTCCAAACATGGAATATGTCTTTTGTATTTGTTATCTATTATTGTGTAACAAATTACCACGAACTTAGTGGCTTGAAATCACTCACGTTTATTATCTCACAGTGTGTGAGGTCAGGAGATCAGGCTTCACTTAGTTGGGCCCACCGCTTCAGGGTCTCTTATGAGGCTGCAGTCACAGTGTTGGCCGGGGTGGGGTCTTATCTGAAAGCTTGACTGGGGAAGATCTGCTTCCCAGCTCATGCGATTATCGGCAGGATTCAAATTCCCTGTGCCTGTTGTATTGAGGGTCTCAGTTTCTTGCTGGCTGTTGGCCACGGGTTGCCCTCAGTTCCTAGCTGGTGACTGGAGACCACTCTCAGTTCCTTGCCATGTGGGCCTCCCCAACATGGCCACTTGCTCATCACAGTCAACAACGGAGAGGGTCTGTAGCAAGATGGAGGTTACAATCTTATGTAATGTATTCATGGAAGTGACCTCCCATCACCTTTGATATTCTATTGATAAGAAGCGAGTCACAAGTACTGACCACACTCAGGGTAGAGGATTACACAGGAGTGAATACCAGGAGGCAAGATGATTGAGGGGCAGTTTAGAGTCTGTCTGCTGCACATTCCTTACCGAGTGTTCTGCCCTTCTATGCTCTGTGGTCCTCTTTAGAGAACACTGTCATTTATTTTGGCCTCAATAGTTTGAAAGATGTTAGCTCTATGCAAATCTTTTTTTTTTTTTTTAAAGTTTTCAGGGAAAAGTCAAGGTTACTAAGAAAGAATGTGTGGATTTGTTTGTGTTTCAGGTATTTTTAATAAATATCAGGACCCTGATATGTTAAAACAAAAGGGGATCCCAACTCACTCCAGCACATAATGTCCTGTTTCCAATTTACTAACAACCTTTCCTCTTCTTTATTCCCCTTTAGTTTTTGATTTTGGAAGTAGACAATTGTGGAATGATAGGTCTTGAATATTGAGATATCATCTACTCCAGTGTTTTCCACAAAAAAGAACACTAATTCTTCAAGAAGTTAATAGTATTAAAAATAATCAAAACTCAGCAAAATTTGAACATAAAGTTTATTCTGAGCAGTTATTCTATATGCACATAGAAAGACATTTTGATTCCAGAAAAAGCAGATGGCTTGAAGAAGGCAGGTGCGATGAGGCTTATAAAGAGAAGAGGGAGAAATATGGACTATTAACCACTGGCTAGTCTTAACATGATTGCCTGAACCCTGTACTACCCGTTTTACCAAGGTCAACTGGTATCAGGTCACATGATGGTCTCTGGCCCTCCCCCTAGCAATATCTTTTGAAATTCACAAGAAAGAAAGGTTTTACAACTTTGGATCGGAGCAAGATAAAATCAAAGCAGGATATCTGCTATCAATCTCCCCTTGACAATAGGTTATATAAGGAAAAAGGTATCTAGGGTCAAAACATTTAGAGAATGGTGGGTTAAAAAAGGTTAACCAGGTTTCCTCACTGCAGGTCTTCCTGTTCCAGCACCTCTTAATTAGGACAAGCCACATGCAGCTAGTGCATTTTTTTATATAAAATAAAAAAGAAATTAAGCATTATTGAGATTTAATATACATGTGTCTGACATATTGAACTGGCTGGACTTAGGTGGGATTATGAAACTATTTTTCTCTTATCTCTTTTTTTTCAGACCTGCTCTGCCATATCCCCCTTGCACATCTGTACATATCCAACAAAGTCAAAGTCAGTTGAGAGAAAATAGCCCATTCTATAAGACAGTCAATGATTTTGAACACAAGCTTAAGAATTTTTCTTCCCCCTCACCTTTTTAAGTGAAATATGAAAGGTAGAGCTGGTGTCTTGGGCTGGGTTCTCTAGAGAAACTAGAGAAGCAAAACCAATAAAATGTGTGTGTGTGTGTGTGTGTGTGTGTATATATATATATATACGTACTCCAGAACACTTCCATAACACTTAATTGTGCCACTAGGAACATGTAGATAGATCAAGAGGGAGATGTTTGTACAAGACGAGGGGGTACTGAGTGGTTTAAAGTCAGGTAAGGTACGTCAGCATAGTGTCCTTTCACCATATGTATTTAATCTGCATGCTGAGCAAATAATCTGAGAAGCTGGGTTATGTGAAGAAGAACAGGGCATCAGGATTGGAGGGAGACTCATTAACAACCTGTGTTGTGCAGATGACACAACCTTGCTTGCTGAAAGTGAAGAGGACTTGAAGCACTTACTGATAAAGATCAAAGACTACAGCCTTTAGTATGGATTACACCTCAACATAAAAGAAACAAAAATCCTCCCAACTGGACCAATAAGCAACATCATGATAAACAGAGAAAAGATTGAAGTTGTCAAGGATTTCGTTTTACCTGGATTCACAATCAACGTCCATGGAAGCAACAGTCAAGAAATCAAATGACTTATTGCATTGGGCAAATCTGCTGCAAAAGACCTCTTTAAAGTGTTAAAAAGTAAAGATGTCACCTTGAAGATTAAGGTGTTCCTGACCCAAATCGTGGTGTTTTCAATTGCCTCATATGCATGTGAAGTCTGGGCAATGAATAAGGAAGGTCAAAGGAGAATTTATGCCTTTGAATTATGGTGTTGGTGAGTAATATTGAATATACTATGGACTGCCAAAAGAAGAAACAAATCTGTCTTGGAAGAAGTACCACCAGAATTCTCCTTAGAAGCAAGGATGGTTAGACTTCGTCTCACATACTTTGGACATGTTATTAGGAGGGGTTAGTCCCTGGAGAAGGACATCATGATTGGTAAAGTAGAGGGTCAGTGAAAAAGAGGAAGACCCTCAAGGAGATGGTTTGACACAGTGGTTGCAACAATGGGCTCAAGGATAACAATGATTATGAGGATGGTGCAGGACTGGGAGGTGTTTTGTTCTGCTGTACATAGTGTCGCTGAGTCAGAACTGACTTGACGGCACCTAACAACAATTCATCTCAAGGAAATGGCTCAGGTGGTTGTGGAGGTTTGCAAATCCCAAATCCATGGGTCATTCACTGGGCTGGAGGCTTCTCCTGACTCACGTGGTTGCAGGAGCTGGCAAATCCCAAGTCGGCAGAGGCTGGTGAATCCCAGAATTGGCAGGTCAGATGGCAGGCTGCTAGCCAAGTTGACACATAATAGTTACCATCACAGCTGGTAAGGTGGTTGGTTGGAGTAGTTCATAATATTATATAATCTAAAGGACTTTGGAACCATCTGGCATCCAACCTTCTTCCATCCAGTTGGTCATTAACCAGGAGGTCAGGATAGTCTTCATATTTCAATCATGAGAGAGCTAAAGCACATTGGTAAGCTGAGAAGAAAACAAGACAAAACAAAAACCAAAGCAAAAATCCATTATTTCAATTTTCTCTGATTCCCCAGCCTTACAAGCAGTGTTAAGGTAGTTAAGCTTTAGAGATGGACCTGTGTCTTAGTTATTAATTGTAAGCAAATCATTCCTCCTTTACCTTCAGCTTTCTTATCTATAAAATGGGGAAATAATTATGATATTACTTCATAGAGTGTTTTTGAGGATTAAAGTAAAGGAGATAATGTGTATAAAGTGCCCACTACAGTGTAGAACACCTAATAAGTTCTTAACAAATGGTACCTTCTATTACCATCATCAGCATCATAATAATCAGAGCTCCTACAGTATCCAATCCAACACAGTGGATATAATGAAACAGGCAGGACATCACTCAACAAGCACTGGAATACTCCATTTTCGTCATATTCTCCCTGGGCCCAAGCTTTGAGCCAGGTTATTTATTTTATTTCACCTCTCCAGTTTACAGGAAAACTATGCTAATTCCCCAGTAACTCTTTGTGTCACTTTAAATACTTAAAGAATTTGACAAAGCTCGGCTGCTGTATCTCTAACTCAGTTTCTCTCTGAGTAATTTTATGAACTCCTCTCGCTAGGCTCCTCCTTAAGTAAAACTCTAAAGTCGGTGAAGATTTACTTGAGGCTTTACTACATCTCCTTCAGCCGCCATTTCCCCAGCTGCTTCTGGGTTGCTCAGGCTCCTCCTGCTTTTTCCCAGTGTTTCGCTTAATGCAATGTGTGAACTAAAATTTTTTCTCCTTCTTTATAGCTTGCTTCAGTGGTTATCTCAATAGAAATGCTCTCACCATCCAATCAAAGTAAAGAGTTAATTAACCCTATATCTTGTTTCTAAGAGAGTATTTGTATTTCATATGTGCCCAATGCCTTAACCCAAAAGAATAAATATCTTACCCCATGGTTTTTGGATATTGGGAGGGTAGGGAACCACATATTTAAGGGTGAATTTGACTTTACCTGAATGCCTCAAATCTAGCCTCAATGGCTGTTGCATATTTCTATATTCACTAAAATCAAATTTTGTTTCGTTTATTTCCTGGCGGTTCCTAATCTTACTCCTAGAACTTGCTGTTCCCCCTTGCCTTGTAGTCCTATTGCTCTAGGTACTCACTGTGATTCACTGACGTTCAGAAGGTTTCTGTTGACTTTGATTCCTATGAAACAAAGGTAACAGCATAAACAAGTAAAAGCAAGAGTGAAGCCCTCTCCCTCACCAGGTGTCGTTTCTATCTGGGCCGACAAGAAGCTTCCCTGTAGTCAATGTCCTTCTGCACTAAGCCCCTCACATCATACCAAACCTATTCCTTGAGCAGCTGCAGAGATTTTTTCCCCATCAGCCTATTTATAATTCCTGCTAGTTCAGAGGTGAGCCAGTTTTACAGAAGATGTGGAGCTAGCATTGAGAAAATATGGAAAATGGTTTTTCTCAATCTGGCAGTACATAAGACCATTTTCTTGCCTTGTGTGTACCTATCTGCAGAATTGGGCTTGTGAGAAATTATTTTATATCCCTACTTAAAAACCAGGCTGGTTGTAAATTAGATTTTTTAAAAATCTAATTTAGGGGTTTTAACTTACGTTTTTAATTTTATTTTTGGTGAAAATATACACAACAAAACATACACCCACTCAACAATTTTTACATATACAGTTCATTGACAATGGTCACATACTTCACATTGTGTCACCATTCTCACTATCTCTGCTCATATTGTCTCATCACCCTTAACTTAGATTCCGTGCCTCTTAAAGTTCTGGTCTTTGTTTTAGAGTTACTGCTGTCCATTTAATCTTATATAGATTTCTTTAAAAGAGCACCATGCCCAAGATGAATGTTCTTTTATTAAATGAGCTAAGCTGTTGTTTAGTTTAACAGTGACTTCATGGGATAGTTTTGGTTCAAGGCTTAAAAGTTGTTTCCAGGCAATAGATTTGGGAATTCCTTCAGTCTCAATGTATCCAGTTAAGTCTGGTTTCCAATAAGAATTTGAAGTTCTGTTCCACATTTTTCCTCGTTTTGATCAAAATCTAACTGTTGAGTCCTTGATCAAAACATTCAGTAATGTTAGCTGGGCACCACGCATTTCTTCTTGTCTCATGACAAATGAGGTAGTAGTTCATGAAGGAATCAGACCTGCAGTCCATTTCCTTCTCTGTTTCCTGGGTCTCCTTCCTCTGCTGCTCCAGGTGAATACAGATCAATTGTATCTTGGATGGCTGCTTGCAAGCTTCTAAGACCCAAGGCACTACTCACTCAGCTGGGAGGTAGAGCAGAAACTCTAAAAACAATTGTCATGGATTGAATTTTGTCCCCCAGAAATATCTGTGAACTCGGCTGGGTCATGATTCTCAGTATTGTATAATTGTGTACCACTTTGTAATCTGATGTGATTTCCTTATGTGTTGTAAATTCAATCACTATGATCTAATAAGATGAATTAGTAGCAGTTATACTGATGAGGTATACAAGATTGGATAGTGTCATAAGCCAATCTTTCTTAAGATATAAAAGAGAGAAGCGAGCAGAGAGACATGGGAACCTCATACCACCAAGAAAGCAGTGCCAGGAGCAGAGCATGTCCTTTGGACCTCAGGTTCCTGTGCTAAGATACTCCCAGACCAAAGGAAGACTGATGCATCACAAGGACCTTCCTCCAGAGCCAACAGAGAGAGAAAGCCTTCTCCTGGAACTGCTTTTGGACTTGTAGCCTACTGGACTGTGACAGAATAAATTTCTCTTTGTTAAAATCATCCACTTGTGGTATTTCTGTTATAGGAGCACTAGATGACTAAGACAACAATATTAAGCCAATTGACTGGAGAGGCCCACGAAACCATGCCTCTAAACCTTTGAACCAAGGAAACTATTTCCATGAGGCATTTATTTGTACTTATGTAGTGTCATGGATTGAATTGTGTCCCCCAAAAATGTCTGTCGGCTTGACTGGGTCATGATTCCCAGTATTGTGATTGTGTAATCTGATGTGATTTCCTTTTGTGTTGTAAACTCTATCACTATGATGAGGTTATATGTGATCTCCTTATGTGTTGTAAACTCTATCACTATGATGAGGTTATACTGATGACATCTACAAGATTAGATAGTGTCTTAATCCAATCTCTTTTGAGATATAAAAGAGAGAAGCGAGCAGAGACACAGGGGAACCTCACACCACCAAGAAAGCAGTGCCAGGAGCAGAGCATGTCCTTTGGATCTGAGGTTCCTGCACTGAGATGCTCCCGGACCAAGGAAACGTTGATGACATGGACCTTCCTCCAGAGCCGATGGAGAAAGAGTTCCCCTGGAGTTGATGCCCTCAATTCGGACTTGTAGCCTACTGGATTGTGCGAGAATAAACTTCTCTTTGTTAAAGCCATCCACTCGTGGTACTTCTGTTAGAGCAGCACTAGATGACTAAGACGTGTAGTATCAATAGCTACAGCCTTTTTTTAAAATTAGATTTTTAATGGGAATTTGATATCTGCCCTTTGACACTTGTGGATGTGCTGCCCAGATTCCCCTTCAAAGAAGGACTTGCTGAGCTGTGAGTTGTGACGTGTGATGACAGCCAGCAGTCTCCAGTGGTCTGTTTCTTCAGGATCTGTCTTTGGTGCAGAGAGCCAGCAGCCTGAGGTCATGCCCTTCCCAGGGCAGCCCCATCTAATGACTGGGGCTATGGAACACCCTGATGGGCAATCTTTGCTCAGAGCCTACATTTGACTGCGCCTTCTGTCCACTCCTGCTTCCCTGCACAAGTGTCGACCACTCATAAACACCTTGCACCCCAAACTCTGTCTCAGTACTGCTTATGAAGAACCCAAGCTGTGATGAGAATGGAGGTTCTTGGAGTGACATGAAAGTTGAGAAACTCTCTCTGTTTGTATAGACATAATTGAATAGAAAAACAAGTACTAGAAAGAATCTGTCATTACCCTTAAGCAGAAACACACTTGCTTTTTATCTATACAGAATTTCTTAAACTGTAGGCAAAATGCTAATGCAGAAATAGCTTTGGAAATGAGCAATAATTTTGCAAATCCAGCCCATTTAGAGCAAAGACAACAAAATAATCTTAGGAAATCTCCTTCAGCATACTTGTCAGAAGTGCTGTGTTGGGAACATCAACATTTTAATAAAGGAAATCAAAAATGGTCATGTAGTAAGCTAGTAAGGCTTCATTTGTTAGAGTTCTGGCACTTTTTGTGAAGAATAGTCAAGAATGTTAAAAATACCCATTTACTACCTGCACCCTTAAACATGAAACACAGTCCCTGAAATAAACCAATCACTTCAAACCTTAAAGTATTCCTCAAAGGCTTGTTTGATTTGAAAAGCAGCAGTAACAAACTAATTCATGAACGTAAAGTTCATGAATAAGAAGCCAAGGAACTGCAGCAGGTTACAGAGAGCTAAAATAATGACATTCACTCTTTTTTATATTTATTGAGCATCTCTACTAAGTTCCAAGAACGGTGCTAGGAACCTGGATAATAAATGAATAAAAACTAGCCACTGACCCTGAGCAGTATACAAGGCAAAGGATAACACTACTTACGCTGGTCTCTGTGTTCCTCTTTCCATAGAAGATTAGGCAAACCTTAATTTTTAAGCCTCCTCTTCTAGATACTTCAAGGAGAGAGGATGAGAACTTATTGTTTGTTACACTGCAGCAGTTGCTGAGCTGAGTAGGATTGAGCCAGCCTCCCACAAAGTAACACGACCCACTCAGGAGGTCCTGAAATCTGGCAATGTGGGCGGGAAAATAGAGGAAGTGATCAGTGCCTGAAGACAGCAGGTTAGTCCAGGGGAGGACACTATTTCATGCGGTAACTTATTGATGACATTAGTTCTGGGGTCAAGACAAATTGCTAGAAGGAGATGTGACTGAGCCTCTTGGGCTGGGGCTTGGAGGGCTATGTTTCTAGTACACTGCCAAGAGCACTTGATATTTTCTGCCCTCCCCTCACACCTACATACCCTTTTCCTCAGAGGCAGAGACTACTGGGGAGCGGGGCACTATGTCACAGGAAAAAACAATTGTTTCTCAGGTGATACATGAAGCATGGTTTAGGTATGTTGATGTACAATATGTGAAAACCTTTGCACACTCATCATAAACCAAACCAAACTTGTTGCCATTGATTTGATTCTGACTCATGGCGACCCCATATGTGTCAGAGTAGAGCTGTGCTCCATAGGATTTTCATGTTTGTGACCTTTCAGAAGCAGATTGCCAGGCCTTTTTTTGCGGTGCCTCTGGGTGGGTTAGAACTACCAACGTTTCGGTTAGTAGTCAAGCGCTTAACCGTTTGTGTCACCCATAGACTATAAATGGGGAAACTGAGGCCAAGAGATAGTAAGTAACTTGTTCACAGTGATAAGAGTGTCAGATTCGGAATTCAATTCTAGATTCTTTGATTTCAAATCCAAGCGCTGGCAGCAAGGAAGAAGAGAGAGAGAAACAAGCATACAACAAATTACATTAAAGGGATGGGAGGGACAAAGATTTATTAAACACTTACTATATTCCAGGCACTGGCAATGCACTTCACCTGCATTATCTTATTTAATCCTCTCAATAGTCCAGGACGATGGATATTGTTTTCATTAGTTCAATACAACGTTGGATCTTTATGTCAGTAACTCTGAGTCATGAGGAAAAGTCTGTAGTATGATCAGTATTCTCTGATTAAGAGGACTTGTATGTATATAATGATTGAAACTATGCTTTAGTTTTTTTGAAAATTTACGTATGTAGAAGAGTTACCCTCTGTCAATGTTAAAGAAATAAATTCTGATTGTACAACAATTACAGGCATGTCATTTTCCACCAAACAAGTCATAGCAACATTTTAATGTTCATGAAAAATGAACATTAAGTAATTAAGACTTATTTTGACCAGGCCCAATACTGATGCTGGGTATTGAAAATAAAGAACAAGGGAACAGAGCTTGTTGCCTTGAAATTTCACCTTCCTTTAGAAGGATGTTCTTGGCACAGGCATTGAGAGTCCTAATTCTGGATGGGTGCTGAGGAACCCATTGTATGTGAGATCTAATTTGTTGATGTCTTTTGGTTGAGTTTCTAATTGAAAACTTGTTGGAAAAATGTAATAATATAAATATTTGTACTAAGCAAAATTAAAGTACTCATGCCAAGACCATAACTTACTTTCAAACTCCTCTACAGCCTACACCAATTGCCAAACGAGCTATATGTGTGCAAAGAGAACAAAGTCTTCTAGGCTTTGTAAATTTCAGGGTAAACATCTTGTAGCTATCTTTTTTAATTGGCCTTATATTTTTATGGAAAAAGGTAGCTAGATAGGAACAGAGAAACACAGCACATGGATACATCCATGTGCTTATTATGTACTACTCTTTTTTCACCTCTTCTTTGGAAATGTATATTTGCAGTTTCTGTTCTAGACTTCTCCATATCAAAGGGGTGCAGTGTAGTGGTGAACAACATAGGTTATAAGTCATATTAATTAATTCAAACAAACATTTATTGAGTGCCTACTACATGCTTCCACCATCCGTCAGTTCGTTATATTGTGGTGGCTCGAATGTGGGGATCTATGCCACTGACATTTCAAATACCAGCAGGGTCTCCCATGGTGGACAGGTTTCAACGGAGCTTCCAGACTAAGACAAACAAGGAAGAAAAGCCTGGCTATCTACTCCTGAAAATTAGCCAATGAAAACGTTATGGATCAGAACAGAATATTGTCTGACATAGTGCTGGAAGATGAGCCCCCTAGGTTGGAAGGCACTCAAAATACACAGTGGCCATAACAATGGACTCAAGCATATCGATGATCATGAAAATGGCACAGGACCAAGCAACATTCTGTTCTATTGTACATATGGTTGCCATGAGCTGGAGCTGACTCAAAGGCAACAGACAGACAACAGCAGTAACTATGTGCTTACTGCAGATACAGTGCTGAACAAGACACATTAGGTCACTGCCCTACAGAGTTTTTATTCTAGTGAAGGAGACAAACAAACTGATAAGTAAATAGATAATACAATTTCAAGTAAGAGTAAGTGCTATGAAGAAAGTAAAGATAATAGAATTTCAAATAGGAATAAATGTTATGAAGAAAGTAAAGCAGGTTCATACGAAGAGTCTAAGTGATTAGGAAGGGTCACACAGATGATTTTTGAGGAGAAACTGAAAGATGAGAAGGGATAATTCATGTGAAGATCTTGAGAAGCTTTTGAGGTAGAGACTACCAAGCATAAGGGTCCTGGGATAGGAAGAAGTATAGCATGTTCAGAGAATGTGAAAAAGACTCATGTGACTGGACCATAGTGAGAAAGCACTGAGTGGTGTGAGAGAAGGTCAGAGAGGTGGGTCTTGGTAAAGAGTTTAGATTTTATTCTAAGTATGATGGGAATCTATTACAGGCGTTGGGCAGAGGAAGGAGCCCTGGTGATGTAGTGGTTAAGAGCTACAGCTGCTAATGAAAAGGTTGGCAGTTTGAATCCACCAGCTGCTCCTTGGAAACCCTATGGGGCAGTTCTACTCTGTCCTATACAGTTGCTATGAGTCAGAATCGACTTGATGGCAA
The DNA here is from genome assembly GCF_000243295.1 of Trichechus manatus latirostris. Taxonomy (NCBI): domain Eukaryota; kingdom Metazoa; phylum Chordata; class Mammalia; order Sirenia; family Trichechidae; genus Trichechus; species Trichechus manatus. The sequence continues at coordinate 5,680,607 of NW_004444085.1, forward strand.
TGCGTTTTTTAGGCAGAGGAGAGGCATGATCTGACATATTTTACAAAAATGACCCTTGGAGTTGTGTAGAAAAGACTTTAAGCGGGGAGAGTGGAAGCAGGAAGATCACGTAGAAGGGTTTACAACAATCTAGGTCGGAGAAACCATGGATTGAATAGGAGAGTGGAGGTGGAGTTGGTGAGAAATAGTCAAAGGCAAACCACGTACCAAAGATACAGCCTCCATGGCCTGGAGATGGCTTGGATATTGGAGTGAGAGAAGGAGAGGAAATAGGTTTCCTAGGTTTTGGCCTGGACACTTGGAGAGTGCCATTAACTAAGAAAAAAACAATTGATGAAATTATACAGGAGAGAGTATAATTGCACAAGCAAATTCTTTGAGTAGGTGGATGTGTCTCAAAGCAGATGTGAAGGGTTTGGCCTCAGATGGGAGCACTGCGAGTTTATCCACTATGATAGGACAAAGGCCGACCAAATGAGTACATATATGGGTAGGCTGATAATTTTGTGAAATAAAAATGATATCACCTGAGGATGAACATAGCAGAGGATATGGTAGAGTGCTGAGGAGAGAAGAAAAGATGTGAATTAGTGGTTTTGGAGGATGAGAACGCAAATATACCAGGGGATATGGAAGGATTGCTAGGGAGTGCACAGAGCACACTTAAAGTTTGTGGTCATGGAGTCAATGTGAGATCGCACAACGTATTTGGCTGTTTTTCCACACCTAAATTCTGTTGTGGAGTAAGCAAGAGTGTTGGATTTAACTGGAGCTGTTTTTTCTCCAGAAGCCCCAGTGGAGTAATGATTAAAGCACTCTGCTGCTAACCAAAAGGTCAGCAGTTTGAACCTACCAGCCGAACTCCTGGAGAACAATGTGGCAGTTCACTTGCATAAAGATTACAGTCTTAGAAACCCTACGGGGCAGTTCTACTATGTCCTGTACGGTTGTTATGAGTTGGAATCAACTCAGTTGCAGTGTGTTTGATTTTCTGGTTTGTGTTTTTTCCAGATGAGTCTAATGGAGAAAGGTATAAGGCAGCTGAAGATACATCCAAGAGTTACTGTGGACCACATAGAGATGGGAAATGAGGACACAAGGGAAATTATGGACAGTGAAAAAGTGGTGTGTTTTGGCATTGGAAGTCCTGAGGGAGTCAAAGAATTGTTGAAGTGGGGTACTAAAATAAGTGTGGTAAAGAGATAGAGCATCCTGGTCAGAGTTAGATTCTAAAAATTTTGATTTTAGAGAAAGTACAAAAACCAAACCAGTTGCCTTCAAATCAGTTAGACTCCATGTGTGTCAGAATAGAACTATGCTCCACAGGATTCTCAGTGGCTGATTTTTCTGATGTAGATCACCAGACCTTTCTTCTGAGGCATCTCTGGGTGGGCTCAAACTTTCAATTTTTCAGTTAGCAGCATCCAGGGACTCCAGAAGAGGTAGAGATAGCAGTAATGACAAGGTCTAGAGCAGTGGTCATCAGTCTTCGTTGCACATTAGATGCAGTTAGAGCATTTAAAAATATCCCCATACTCAGACTGTTACCCCAGGACAATTTAAACCAGAATATCAAGGCTTGGGATCCAGGGGTAGTATCCCTGGTGGTGCAGTGGTTAAGCACTTGGCTGCTAACCAAAAGGTCAGTGCTTTGAACCCACCAGCCGCTCCTTGGGAGAAAGACTTGGCAGTCTACCTCTGTAAAGATTAACAGCCTTGGAAACCCTATGGGGGCAGTTCTACTCTGTCCTATAGGGTCGCTATAAGTCAGAATTGACTGGAATGCACTGGGTTTAGTTTTGGGTTTGGGGATCCTGGGGATCCAGGGATCAGTTTTTCTTTCTTTTTTATGATTATTATTTAATTTTCTTTTTATTGTTGTGCTTTAAGTGAGAGTTTACAATTCAAGTTAGTCTCTCATACAAAAATTTATACATGCAAATTGTTTTGTGACCCTACTTGCTCTCCCTATACTGAGACGGCACACTCTTCCTTTCCACCCTGGATTTCCCGTGTCCATTTAACCAGCTCCTGACCTCTCTTCCTTCTCATCTCACCTCTGGACAAGCGCTGCTCATTTAATCTCATGTATCTACTTGAGCTAAGAAGCACACTCTTCACGAGTATCATTTTATGTCCATAGTCCAGTCTTTGTCTGAAGAGTTGGCCTCGAGAATGGTTTTAGTTTTGGACTATCAGAGAGACCTGGGGGCCACATCATCCTGGGTCCCTCCAGTCTCCATAAAACCATTAAATCTGGTCTTTTTACTAGAATTTGGGTTCTGCACCCCACTTTTCTCCTGCTCCATCAGGGACTGTCTGTTGTGTTCCCTGTCAGAATGATCATTGTGGTAGCCAGACACCATCCAGTTCTTCTGGTCTCAGGCCGATGAAGTCTCTGGTTTATGTGGCCCTGTCTGTATCTTGGGCTAATACTTCCCACGAGTCTTTTGTGTTCTTCATTCCCCTTTACTCCAGGTGGTTGGGACCAATTGATGCATCTTAGATGGCTGCTCACTAGCTTTTAAGACCCCAGATCCCACACACCAAAGTAGGATGCAGAACATTTTCTTAAAAAACTTCGTTATGCCAAACACAGTTTATAAAGACAATGTTCTACATTCTACCTTGGTGAGTAGTGTCTGGGGTCTTAAAAGCCTGTGAGCAGCCATCTAAGATAGTCCACTAGCCTCACCCCTTCGGGAGCAAGGGGGAATGAAGAGAACAGTATACAAGGAAAACATTAGTCCAAAGGCCTGATGGACTACAGCTACCAAGACCTCCACCAGACTGAGTCCAGTACAGCTAGATTGTGCCCGGCTACCACCACTGACTGCTCTGACCAGGATCACAACAGAGGGTTCTGGACAGAGCTGGAGAACAATGTAGAACAAAATCCTAACACACACAAAAAAGACCAGATTTACTGGCTTGAAACAGACTGGAGAAACCCCAAGAGTATAGTCCCCAGACACAGTTTTAGCTCAGTGGTTAAGTCACTTTCGAATTTCACTGTTCAGCCGGGGATTGGACAGCCCCATAAAACAAAATGGGACTAATGAGGCACAGCAGTCCAGGGACAAAGACTAGAAGGCAGAAGGGGACAGGAAAGCTGGTGATAGGGAACCCAAGGTTGAGTAAGGACAGTGTTGACATGTAGTGGGATTGTTAACCACTGTCATAGGGCAACATGTGTACTGTTTAATGAGAAACTATTCATCAAAAGTGAGAATAGCAGCACAACATTCAATGTCACTGAACTGTTCATGTAGAAATTTCTTAAATGGCGTATCTTCGGCTACGTATGTTTTCACCAAAAAAAAAAAAAAAAAAAATGGTGGAGAAGGGAGAGGGTTGACATGTCATGGGGCTGTTAACCAATGTCATAAAACAACGTGTACTGACTGTTTAATGAGAAAGTATTTGTTCTGTAAACCTTCACCTAAAGTACAAGAAAAGGAAAAAGAAAAAAAGATAAAGGATAAAAAATAAAAATAAAAAAAGTAGTGCACAAGAATTCTGAAAAGAAAAAACTTTGTTATGCCTATTGACCTAGATGTCCCCTGAAAGCATGGTCCCCAGACCCTCGCCCCTGCTACTTTGTCCCTCGAAGTGTTTGGTTGCATTCAGGAAACTTCTTAGCTTTGGTTTAGTCCAGTTGTGCTGACTTCCCCTACAGTGTGTGTTGTTCTTCCTTTAACCTAAGATAATTCTTGTCTACATTCTAGTTAGTGAATACCCCACTCCCGCCCTCCTCACCCTCGTAGTCATCAAAGAATGTTGTCTTCTGTGTTTAAACCTTTTCTTGATCTTAAAATAGTGGTCTTATACAATTTTTGTCCTTTTGTGACTGACTAAATTCACTCAGCATAATACCTTCCAGATTCCTCCATGTTACGTTTCACAAATTCATCCTTGTTATTTATCATTGTGTAGTATTCCATTGTGTGAATATACCATAATTTGTTTATCCATTTGTCCGTTGATGGGCACCAGGGTTGTTTCCATCTTTTTGCTATCGTGAACAATGTTGCAATGAACATGGGTGTACATATATCGATTCGTGTGACAGCTCTTAATTCTCTAGGATATATTCCAAGGAGTGGGATTGCTGGATCGTATGGTACTTCTATCTCTAGCTTTTTAAGAAAGCGCCAAATCAATTTCCAAAGTGGTTGCACCATTTTACA
>NW_004444085.1:5688506-5702503 GCF_000243295.1 Trichechus manatus latirostris
GGTTATTTGTGTTCTCTCCTGTTTTTCGTTTGTTATTCTCACCAGTGGTTTCAGTTTCCATGTGTTTGATTTTTTTTCCTTGTTTTTTCTGTTATTGATTTCTACTTTTATGGCTTTATGGTCAGAAAAGATGCTTTGTAATATTTCAGTGCTTCAGATTCTTTTAAGGCTTGCTTTATGGCCTAGTATGTGGTCTATTCTGGAGAATGTTCCACTTGCATTGGAAAAGAAAGTATACTTAGCTGCTGTTGAATGGAGTGTTCGGTATATGTCCATGAGATCAAGTTGGTTTTCTGTAGCATTTAGATCTTCTATGTTTTTATTGCGCTTCTTTCTGGATGTTCTCTCCTTCACCGAAAGTGGAATGTTGAAGTCTCCTACTATTATTGTGGAGCTGTCTATCTCTCTTTCCAATGCTTCTAGAGTTTGTTGTATGTATTTTGAATCCCTGTCATTGGGTACATAAATATTTATTATAGTTATGTCTTCCTATTGTACTGATCCTTTAATCATTATATAGTGTCCTTCCTCATCCTTTGTGGTGGATTTTACTTTAAAGTCTATTTTGTCAGAGATAGTATTGCCACTCCTGCTCTTTTTTGAATGTTGTTCGCTTGATATATTTTTTTCCATCCTTTGAGTTTTAGTTTGTTTGTATCTTTAAGTCTAAGGTGTGTCTCTTGTAGACAGCATATAGATGGATAGTGTTTTTTAATCCATTCTGCCACTCTCTGTCTCTTTATTGGTGCATTTAGTCCACTTACATTCAGCGTAATTATTGATAGGTATGAGTTTAATGCTGTCATTTTGATGTCTTTTTCGTGTGTTGTTGACAGTTTCTTTGTTCCACTTAAGTTTCTGTGCTGAGTCATTTTTCTTTATGTATTTTCTTTTTATCATTTTCATTATTGTTGATTTTGTATTTTCTGAGTCTTTATATTTTTCTAGTTTTTATTTTGACTTGTAGGATTGTTAGTTTCCATAATATTTACCCCTATTTTTCTAAGTTTAAACCAGTCTGTTATTTCTTTATATTGCCTTGACTTCCTCTCTATATGAAAAATCTATGTCTACATTTTTTAGTCCCTCTTTTTTTGTTTTAATGTTTTCATCTTTTCCCTATTGATATCTGTGTTTCCCTATTTTCAGTGTTTTAGCTTTGATTTATTTTTGTGACTTCCCTATCTGGGTTGATATCTGATTGCTCTATCCTGTGTTCTAGTCTTTCATTGTTACTTGATGTTATTGATTTTCTAACTGGAGGACTCCCTTTAGTATTACTTGTAATTTTGGTTTGGTTTTGCAAATTCCCTAAACTTCTGTTGACTGGAAATGCCCTAATTTCACCATCATATTTGATAGATAGTTTTGCTGGATATATAATTCTTGGCTGTCAATTTTTTTTCCTTCAAGGCTTTATATATGTCATCCCATTGCTTTCTTGCCTGCATGGTTTCTGCTGAGTAGTCCGAGCTTATTCTTATTGACGTTACTTTGTAGATGACTTTTTGTTTATCCCTAGCCACTCTTAAAATTCTCTCTTTATCTTTGGTTTTTGGCAAGTTTGATTATAATATGTCTGGTGCCTTTCTTTTTGGATCTACCTTCTGTGGGGTTGATGAGCATCTTGGATAGATATTTTCTCATCTTTCATGATATCAGGGAAGTTTTCTGCCAACAAATCTTCAACAATTTTCTCTGTATTTTCTGTTATTCCCCCATGTTCTAGTACTCCCGTCACTTATAGGTTATTTCTCTTGATAGATAACTCTTAGAGTGTCTTCATTTTTTAAAATTCTTTTATCTGATTTTTCTTCAGATAAGTTGGTGTCAAGTGGTTTATCTTTAATCTCACTAATTCTGACTTCTACTGCCTCAGTTCTGCTCCTATGACTTTCTATTGAGTTGTCTAATTCTGAAATTTTATTGTTATCTTCTGGATTTCTGATTGCTGTCTGTCTGTAGATTCTTGCAGCCTATTAAATTTGTCATTATGCTCTTGAATAACCTTTGTAAGTTCCACTACTGCTTTGTCTATATGTTCTTTGGCTGTCTCTGCATTTTGACGAATTTCCTTCTAATTTCTTGAAGAGTCCTGTATATTAATCTTTTGTATTCTGCTTCTGGTAATTCCAAGAAATTCTCTTCCTCCATAAAATTTATTGAATCTTTATTTTGGAAGCTTGCTGAAGCCATCGTAGTCTGCCTCTCTATGTGATTTGATATTGACTGTTGTCTCCGAGCCATCAATAAGTTATTGTAATTTTATTTTATATTTTTTAGTGTGTCCTAGTTTCTTGTTTTGTTTTGTTTTTGTATGCCCAAATAGGCTGTTCGTGTGTGTTAGTTTGATTCTTGGCATCTTTGAAGCTCTAACATCCTATCACCAGGTAGTTAGGTCTGTTACTAAGTATGTATGCCTAGGAGTCTGTTAAACTTTCCTGTATGGATTTGGTTCAGGTGTGCAGGCCGTCGGTCACCAAGTGTATGGTTCAGGTTCTCACATATAGTCTTAGAGAGGCATGGGGATTGGTGTAGGCACAGGTATCTGGCTGCAGTAGAGGGTCACATGCTGAGCAAGGCAGGGGGCTGAAGTTTGCCCCTGAGTGTCTGAAAGGAAAGTGTGTCGCTCTTCCCTAGAGCGAGTAGGTAGGTGAGTTTTGCAGCTGGACTATGAGCACCCTACACTATTGGCTGTAAGGACTGGGGTGCACCACTTATTCCTGGATCCCTGTAGCAGGTTGCTAGGTGGCGTGGGTGGAGCCACCAGTCCTCCAGCCTCTGATGTGGAAAGGTAAGGCACCTGCTTAAAGGGCTGAACAGTGTCAAATTTCACAAACCTGCCACTTCACAGCTGAAATAGTTGAAGTTATATTTCAGGTATATACCCTGTTGTACTGTGGTAGTGAGGGCTTATGCTGTTGAAATGGGCCCACACAAGTCTACGCAGGCATGAAAGGCATTCAAAGTCTGTGGACCCCTTATGCCTGTGCCTATGCAAAGGAGCTGTGCCAACCCTGAGGTCCTGGCCTGGGGAGCCAGCAGCTTACTTCTTTCCTGTTTGTTAATTTGTTCCCTCTCCAAGGCTGGGAGAATGGCTCAGGGTGCATTAAGGGTCCTACTTCCAACCCAGGGGACTCCGCAATTGATGAAGCTGGCCCAGGACCCAGTGCAGAGTGGGGAGAGGGGAGGTAAATGGGAGAGAGGTTTTTCCCAAATGGTTTTTTTTTTAAAATCCTTGCAGTAGGCCAGACACATGTACTTATCTTTAGCCTCTTGAGTGTTACTTTTCCCTAGTTCTGGATGGCTGAGTAGACTCTGCTGCTGGGTGTCTCCCAATGTGGAAAACACCTTCTGAGCACCACTGCTAGCCTCACTGCACACAGGAGCTGATCCGGCCTGAAGGTTTCAGGCTCCTGCCGGGTCAGGTCTGGCAACTTCTTGCTGCTTCTGAACTGTCTCTCCCTCCCCCTGCCGCTCCGATTCCTCAACTTTGCCTTTGATGTTCAGGCTCCTAGATAGTCATATACAATCGATTCACTTGTTTTGGGGGGTCTTTGTTGTAAGAGGGACCACAGGAAGCATCTGACTAATCCACCATCTTGGCCTCGCCTCCTCTTTCTTTTTTTAAAAGCTACTCTAGGAGATTCCAATGGCAGCCAAGGTTATCATGATCTAGAATGTGACCACATGTACAAACCTGAGCTAAGGTGGAGGAAAAAGTTGAGGAGGTCGAGGAACTGAGAGGCCAGGTGGTTGGATGGAGTTTCTACACAAATATTGATGTAGTCAAGAATACTTGAGAGGAAGACAGTGAGCCAGACTGTAACATCTTCAGTGCTTGGGAAGTTGGCAGATGACTGCAAATAGGAGTGGAAGCAGATGGCAGAGTCCAAACGCATGTTCTGCAAAGAAGCAGAGGGTTTTGTGGAGACAGAAAGGAGAAATGAGATAGGAGAGAAATGAGGAGCCAGGAGGCACCACTCCCACTTCTAGGATATTTTGGAAGAAAATGCAGCACCCCAACTTGAGGAGATCTAGAGAGTCCTCAGAGGGATATTTGTGGTTTAATTAGAGCAACAAGGGTCATTCATTCACTCAGCAAAAATTTATTGAGAGCTGGCTATGTGCCAAATAGTTCAGAAGTGAACAGACAGAAAAAAGTCCCTGCCCTCAGGGAGCTTCCACCATGGAGATGTGAAGAGAATAGAGAGAGAGGGATTGAGGATGTAGACCATCTTGCTGTTGGTTGACTCTGAGAAATGGGCTTACAGGAAGGTGAGGGTTTGGGGCACCAGACAGATTAGGGTTCTATAGAGCCAAAGGAACTAGTCCTGGATGACTGTAGTAAGAGAGGGCCACAGATATGCAAGGCATGGTGAAGGGAGTCACCACGACCTCACTGAGGAAGGACATGGGTAATCCTTTCTAATTGGAACTTCCTGTTGGGAGCACTGGGGAGGTAGCTTTCTTGGCCAGGAAAGGACAGTTTTACCGGGACCACTTGGAGCTCTATAAGATCTCCCTTCAGACTGGAAGAAAGGCTGTGTTCATGATCCCTGGTGAATCCCAGCTCTACCATTTACTCACTCTGCGACTTAAGGCAAGGTGTATCTCTGTGCTTCCTTTCCCTTGTCTAAAAAAAGAGAGGTTATAATAGTACTAACTTCAAAGGATTGTTGGGAATATAGAATGAAATTATTAGGTATCAAAATTGGTACATTTTAGCTATTATTATTATAGCATCTGTCAGTTTGTTGTCCTGTGGTGACTTGCATGTTCCTGTGATACTGAAATCTATGCTACCAGTATTTCAAATGCCAGCAGGATCAGGGTCAGTCATGGTGGACAGGTTTCAGGGGAGCTTCCAGACTAAGACAGACTAGGAAGAAGAACCTGGCAGTCTACTTCTGAAAAAATAGGCCACTGAAAACCTTATGAATAGCTATGGAACATTGTTTGCTATAGTGCCAGAAGATGGAGCCCCTCAGATTGGAAGGGACTCAAAATACAACTGGGGAAGAGCTGACTACTCAAAGTAGAGTCGAGTTTAATGACGTGGATGGAGTAAAGCTTTCACGACCTTCATTTGTTGTTGTGGCATGACTCAAAATGACAAGAAACAACTGCAAACATCCATTAAATAATCAAAATGTGGAATGTACGAAGTGTGAATCCAGAAAAATAGCAAGTAGTCAAAAATGAAATGGAACACATAAAGATCAATATAGCATGCATTAGTGAGCTGAAATGGACTGGTATTGGCCATTTTGAATCAGAAAATCATATGGCCTACTATGCTGGGAATGACAAAATGAAGAGGAATGGCGTTCATTGTCAAAAAGAACATTTCAAGATCTATACTGAAGTACAATGCTGTCACTGATAGGATAATATCCACATGCATACAAGGAAGACCAGTTAATATGATTATTATTCAAACTTACACACAAACCAATAATGCCAAAGATGAGAAAATTGAAGGTTTTTATTAACTTCTGCAGTTTGAAATTGATCAAATATGCAGCCAAGAAGCATTGATAATTACTGGTGATTGGAATTTGAAAGTTGGAAAAAAGAAGAAGGATTGGTAGTTGGGAAATATGGCCTGGGTGATAGATATGTGGCAGGAGATTGCATGATAGAATTTTGCAAGATCAATGACTTATTCATTGCAAATATCTTTTTTCAACAACATAAATGGTGACTATACACGTGGGCCTTACCAGATGGAAAAAAAAGGAATCAAATCGACTACTTCTGCATAAAGAGATGATGGAAAAGCTCAATATCATCAGTCAAAACGAGGCCAGGGGCCAACTGCAGAAATGACCATCAATTGCTCCTATGTAAGTTCAAGTTGAAGCTGAAGAAAATTAAAACAAGTCAGCGAGAGCCAAAATACGACCTTGGGTATATCCCACCTGAATTTGGAGACCATCTCAGGAATAGCTTTAACTCACTGAACACTAATGACACAAGACCAGATGAGTTGTGGAATGACATCAAGGACATCATACATGAAGAAAGCAAAAGGCCACTAAAAAGACTGAAAAGAAAGAAAAGATCAAAATGGATGCCAGAAGAGACTCTGAAAGTTGCTCTTCAACACAGAGTAGGTAAAACGAATGAAAGAAATGATGACATGAAAGAGGTGAACAGAAGATTTCAAAGGGCAGTTTGAGAAGATGAAGTGTTATAATGATATGTGCAAAGACCCGCAGTTTGAAAACCAACAGAGAAGAACATGCTTGACATTTCTCAAGCTGAAAGAACTGAAGAAAAAATACAAGTCATGAATTGCAATATTGAAGGATTCTATGGGCAAAATATTGAACGATACAGGAAGTATCAAAAGAAGATGGAAGGAATACACAGAGTCACTATACCAAAAACAATGAGTCGACGTTCAATCATTTCAGAGGTAGCATATGATCAATAACCGATGGTACTGAAGGAAGAAGTTCAAGTTGCACTGAAGGCATTGGTGAAAAACAAGGCTTCAGAAATTGACAGAATACCAGTTGAGATGTTTCAACAAATGGATGCAGCACTGGACGTGCTCACTCTTCTATGCCAAGAAATTTGGAAGACAGTTACCTGGCCAACTGACTGGAAGAGATCCATATTTGTGCCCATTCCAAAGAAAGGTGATCAATAGAATGCAGAAATTATCGAACAATATCATTAATACCACATGCAAGAAAAATTTTGCTGAAGATCAGTCAAAAGCAGTTGCAGCAGGGAACTGCCAGAAATTCAAGCCAGATTCAGAAGAGGACATAGAATGAATGATATCACTGCTGACGTTAGATGGATCTTGACTGAAAGTAGAGAATACCAGAAAGATGTTTACCTGTGTTTCATTGACTATGCAAAGGCATTCGACTGTGTGGATCATAACAGATCATGGATAACATCGTGAAGAATGGAAATTCCAGAACACTTAATTGTGCGCACGGGGAATCTGTACATAGACAAAGAGGCAGTCGTTCAAACAGAACAAGGGGATACTGCATGGTTTAAAATCAGGAAAGGTGTGGGTCAAGGATGTATCCTTTCACCACACTTATTTAAACTGTATGCTGAGTAAATAATCCGAGAAACTGGACTATATGACGAAGAACGTGGCATCAGAATTGAAGGAAGACTAACCAACAAACTGGGATATGCAGATGACACAACCTTGCTTGCTGGAAGTGAAGAGGACTAGAAGAACTTACTGATGAAGACAAAAGACCACAGCCTACAGTATGGATTACACCTTATCATAAAGAAAACAAAAATCCTCACAACTGGATCAATGAGGAACTTTATGATAAATTAGAAAATATTGAAGTTGTCAAGGATTTCAGTTTACTTGGATCCACAATCAATGCCCATATAAGCAGAAGTCAAGAAATCAAACGACGTATCTCATTGGGCAAATCTACTGCAAAAGACCTCTTTAACGTGTTGTAAAGCAAAGATGTCAGTTTGAGGACTAAGGTGAACCTGACTCAAGCCATGATATTTTCAATCACCTCAAGGCAGTTTGGAAGATGCAGTAGTAGCTTTCCAAAATCTGTAGTTAAAAATACCAGTAGACTAGGGTTGGAATGGATATTGAGTGATCCAATCCATAGTACTAGGCATAATATTTTTCCAAGTTAATAGACATACTTCTACAACATAATTTTTATGGTTACATAATATTATTCTTTAAACTACATTCCCCTAATTGTTTCCTTAGGATAAGTGCCTAGAAATAATGTTTCTGGGTCAAAGGGTCTATACTTTTTTCAACGGTTTTGCTATGTCCTAACAAGTTCTCTTGCAGAAAGATTGCACCAGTATGTCAGAGTGTTCACCCAAACCCCCAAGGGTAGTGTACATTACTTCATTTCTAAATATTTTCCACTGTCTTAAGCAAAAAACATAGAACCAAATTTTTTTTAAAATGACATTGCTTCTAACATTTTTCAACAGCATCATTTTGAACTAGAAAGCAGAAATAGTATAACAAAGTAAAAACAAATTAAGGTAAAGAGTAAGAATTCAGGCATTTGAAAATTTGGTAGGTTTTAAGCCACTGTTTGATCTCATTACAACAATGACAAGAAAAATGATTCATATTAATTCAAGAACTTGCAATGTATTATAGCTATTTTTAGATAGGCCTTTTAAATACCAAGCTAAGATCAATGCTTTTAAGTCTTATAAATGTTTCTTGCCTCAGAGAGACATCAATTTTACCCACTTTATCTGGTCCCATTTCAAAACATTACACAAAATGCTCATAAGCATTTTCATAAGAAATGCTAACTGTATCTGTTTTTGTTTGTTTTTTCTTCAATTTTTATTCTGAAGGCTTTTTCAGTTTTTTTTTTTTTTTTAATCACTGGATTTATCTAAGGAAAGAGGCACACTCATTCCTCACGCATATAGAATAGTTCTGTAACAAAACTCTAATTCACAGGGAAAAAAAGAAGAAGACCAAGCTTACTAGTCTGACAGAGAGTGAAGAAACCCCGAGAGTATGGCCCCTGGCCTCCCTTTTAACTCAGTAGTAAAGTCACTTCTGAGGTTCACCCGTTAGCCAAAAATTAGACAGGCCCATAAAACAAAACAAGAGGACGAGAAGGCAGGAAGGGACAGGAGAGCTGGTAATGGGGAACCCAAGGTCGAGAACGGGAGAGCGTTGACATGTTGTGGGGTTGGCAACCAATGTCACAAAACAGTATGTCCATTAATTGTTTAATGAGAAACTAGTTTGCTATGTAAACCCTCATCTAAAATACAACATAAAAAAATAGTTCTGTAGGCATTTCAATCTTCAGAAATGTAATTGAGATCTGTGATCTAAGGTGAAATTATTGGATGCTTGAGGGGATATCAGGGTAACTCCTAGAACCAGTAAACTCCAAATAACTGGAGGTAGATAGTGGGATATTTATGTTCAAAACTTTAAATAAGACAATCTTTATAATATATTTGAACGTGTACTCTTCCCTCTTGCAGGTTAATTGGGTCAAATCTAAAACACATGATACTCCTTGAGCCTTGGTGACACAATAGTTTGCCTGGTGATCTGCTTCCATAAAGATTACAGCCAAGAAAACCCTATAGGGCAGTTCTACTCTGTCACATGGGGTCACTATAAGTTGGAATCTACTCAGTGGCAACTAACAACAAGGCATTCAGTTGAGACCACAGAAAGGCCATACCCTTCCTTGAGAAGTTCCAATCCCTAAACTTTCAAGAAACTTGAAAAAGATCTTGCCTTGAAAATTTTTAAATATGTCTTCCCAATCAATATATTTCTCAACCCTGACACTACCAGAAACTAGACAAGAAATTACCCTGCTAGTGTCTAGTCACTGATTTAAACTGACCCCTAAATCATCCTTCCTTCTTAGTTATTCTACAAGCATTTATTAAACACAAGTTGTGCACCCAAATTTATGCTGGGTTTCAGAAAGATACCACTGAGAATGAAACATGGTCCATTTCTCAAGGAATTTATATATGAGAAGACTATATCAAAAAAGATGACAACGTGTAAAGTGGGGCCTGGTAATGATGATCTATATCAGAGGTTGGTAAACAATGGCCTGCAGTGCAATCTGACCTGATGCCTGATATGTAAATAAAGTTTTATTGAAACACAGCCAAGCCCATTCATTTATATGTTATCTGTGGCTGCTTTCATGCTACGACAGCAAGACTGAGTAGTTGTGACAGAGACTTTATACCTCACAAAGCCTGAAATGTTTACTGTCAGGCCATTTACCAAAGAATATTGCTGACCTCTGGTATAGATAATTGGACTAACTCTGTTGTTCAAGACAAGTAGAAAAGTTAGACAAATATATATGTTTTCTTGAAGGCATCAGAATATTAATGATAGTGAAGTATCACAGGGCCAAGAGCCATGAGAAGACGGAAGTCAAGAAAAGTGAGCCGAGCATTTGGGGCTTATCTTCCCCCGAGAGAGTCTATAGAACTAGGAGAAGTATTTGACAGCCTCCAGGGGCCAGAAGGAAAATTGTGGAGTCTATAAGCCAGCAACAGGGGTGTGGGGTGGCGGCCTTTGAAAACTCCCATACTTTGAGTTGGAACACCAAAGTCCTGCTGGAACAAGGGTAAGCTGGAAGTAGATGTATACTGACTATTGTAGTAACCACATCCTAGCTATGAATCTATTCAGTCTCTGAAACTGGATTGCTAGTGCTCCTAAGCACCTGCCAGAAACAAACATATTCTGGAAGAAGATAATAATCATTCTAAGGCTTTAATTATTTCTAAAACCAAATTTCAAATACAATTTCCTCAACACACTTTAAAAACAGCTTCAGATTCCGGCCATGATGGGCTAGATGATGTTGGATTTGCCCTCCTGCCATAAACAAATATAAAAAGCTGAATAAAATAACTAAATAAGCTCTTTGCAGGCATGTAACAACAAGTGCAGGGCTATGACACTTGAGAAGGAGCCCTCATGGCACAATAGTTTGCAGTTTGAACACGCCCAGTGGCTCTGCAGGAGAAAGCCCTGGCAATCTGCTTCCATAAAGACCACAGCCAAGACAACCCCATATGGCAGTTCTACTCTGTCACATAGGGTCACTATGAGATGTAATCAACTCAATGGCAACCAACAGCAACAACAAGGCATTCAGTTGAGACCACAGAAATGCCATGCCGTAGAAGTAAGGAACACATCCTAGGACTACACACTATGTTCTAGAAATAAGGGCAAAACTAAAATAGTCATACTTTAACAATATGTAAAACCAAATCTCAGCAGGATCCAAGTGACAACTGGTAAATTAACTATCTTCCAGAAAGAATTTTATACTCTAGAAAGGAAGAAAAACAAAACAAAACATGATCTAGAATGTCTACAACATATCATCTACAATGTCAGGCATAGAATAAAAAATTACTAGACATGTGCACTGACAGGTAAGTACAAAAATGTTCATAGCAACTTTATTCATAATATTTACCAATAATAGAATAGATAAATGTTCTGTGGTATAATTGTACAATGTAAATCTATATAACAATGAAAATAAATAAACCATATCTACACATACCAACATGATTACTATCACATGTCAAACTCATATATACTACTTGATTCCATTTATTATAAGTTCAAAAGGAAACAGAACTAAAGTACTAGTTTAGGAAGGTAAGTTTAGGTGGTAAACTATAAAGAAAAGCAAGGAAGTGATTATTAAAGTTAAGTTGATGATAACATTGGGAGCGGGGGAAGGAGAGGGTAGAAATTGGAGGAGAGAAAGAAAAGACATTCTGTGGCTTGGAAATGTTCTGTATCTTGACTTGTGTGGTGATTTTATTCATCTTTTCTTTGGCATAATTGATTGAACAGTACATTTTTGTTTACTATATGAATGTTACAATTGACAGTAAAAGGTTTTTGGTGAAACTATGGCATTAGGACATTATTAGATATTAAAAAAAAAGGACTTTAATTTATTAGCGATCTAGGAAACTTGCTAAGGGAAACATCATTGTATAGTTAGTTACTAAAACCAAATCTGTTGCCATCAAGTTGATTCTGACTTTTGGACACCCTATGTGTTACAGAGTAGAACTCATCTCCATAGGGTCTTCTCGGCTGTAATCTTTACAGAAGCATATCACCAAGCCTTTCTTATGTAGCAATGCTGAGTCAATTTGAACCATCAACTTTTTGGTTAGTAGCCAAGTGCAAACCGTTTGCACCACCCAGGGACTTAAATAGTTAGTTAAAAAAAAAAAAAAAACCATTGCCGTTTAGGTGATTCCGACTCATAGTGACCCTATGGGACAGAGTAGAACTGCTCCATAGGGTTTCCAAGCTGAAATCTTTATGGAAGGTAACTGTCACATCTTTCTCTTGCAGATCGGCTGGTGGGTTCAAACCGCCAACCTTTTGGTTAGCAGCTGAGCTCTTAACAACTGTGCCTCCAGGGCTCCTTATAGAGTTAGTTAGGGAATAATTAAAATGAATTTAGAGTTAACTGGAGCTTGAAAGATGAGTAAGATTTGGGTTAACTTGATTGTATAAAGAACTGGAAATTTTAAAATATATTTTTAAAAATAATGAATGGGTGTTAAGTATCAACAAGTGCCTTTTCTGTATCTGATGTGTATAGTCCAGAATGAGAAGGTTGATCATTCTCTTGGTTCTCTATAAATCTTAGGAATGCTTTCCCCCACAAATATTACCTAAGAGAATTAAACTCAATATTAATTTTCTATAGTGTCTTGTAACAACACTTTCCCTGTAGGTGAACATTAAATGCTTGGAAATGAATATTATAAACATAAAGCAAACAGCGTGGCCAATTTTGTATTTATTCAGTAGATAGAATTTTTTCTCTCTCAGATGATTCTGATATCTGTTCTTTTCCCAGGTTCCCTATTTTATTACTTACTTGTTATTTAACCCAAGAAGCCCGAACTTTGACTTAGATTTGAATCCGGTCTCTGCCTTTTGTTACCTGAGATAATTGAGGAGAGCTATTTAATTTTTAGTCTCAATGTTTCTTATCTGTAAAAATATACTTTTAAGGATTGATAAGATAGTGGTATATTCATGAAAGTACCACTGGTATATCATAGTGTTCAATAAATGTTACTTTCCTTTTTTTTCTTCTCTCTCTTTTTCATGTTCCAGAGAAAAATTTACCATAATAATGAAAGTGAAAAAAGAAATGTATACTCTCTTTAAAATTATAGTAGACCCTCTAGTTGTTTGTTTTTAGGTGCCGTCGAGTAGGTTCCGACTCATAGTGATGTTATGTACAACAAAATGAGACATTGCCTGGTCCTGCACCATACTCACAATCGTTGTTATGCTTGAGCCCGTTGTTGAAGCCTCTGGGTCAATCCATCTCATTGAATGTCTCCCTCTTTTTCACTGACCCCCTACTTTACGAAACATGGTGTCCTTCTCCAGGGACTGATCCCTTTTGATAATATGTCCAAATTATGTGAGACGTCGTCTTGCCATATTTGCTTCTAAGAAGCATTCTGACTGTACTTTTTCCAGACAGATTTGTTCATTCTTTTGGCAGTTCATGGTATATTCCATATACTTCGCCAACATCATAATTCAAAGTGGACAATTCTTTGGTCTTTCTTATTCATTGTCCAACTTGTGCATGCATATCAGGCAATTGAAAACACTACGGCTTGGGTCAGGCATACCTTAGTCTTCAAGGTGACATCTTTGCTTTTTAACACTTTAGAAAGATCTTTTACAGCAGATTTGCCCAATGCAATGGGTAATTTGATTTCTTGACTGCTACTTCCATGGGTGTTGATTGTGGATACAAGTAAAATTAAATCCTTGACAACTTCAATATTTTCTCTGTTTATCATGATGTTGTTTACTCGTCCAGTTCTGAGGATTTTTGTTTTCTTTATGTTGAGGTGTAGTCCATACTGAAGGCTGTGGTCTTTGATCTTCATCAGTAAGTACTTCAAGTCCTCTTCACTTTCAGCAAGCAAGGTTGTGTCATCTGCATAACACAGGTTGTCAATGAGTCTTCCTCCAATCCTGATGCTGCATTATTCTTCATATAGTCCAGCTTCCAAGATTATTTGCTCAGCATATAGATTGAATAAGTATGGTGAAAGGATAAACCCTGATGCACACCTTTCCTGACTTTAAACCAAGCGCTATCCCCTTGTTCTGTTTGAATGACTGCCTCTTGCTCTATGTACAGATTCCTCATGAGCACAATTAAGTGTTCTAGAATTCTCATTCTTCACAATGTTATGCCTAATTTCTTATGACCCACACAGTAAAATGTCTTTGCATAGTCAATAAAACACAAGTAAACGTCTTTCTGTTATTCTCTGCTTTCAGCCAGGATCCATCTAACATTAGCAATGATATCCTTGGTTCCATGTTCTCTTCTGAATCTGGCTGGAATTTGTGGCATTTTCCTGTAAATGTTCTTCTGCAGCTAGTTTTTTTTTTTTTTTTTTTTAAT
>NW_004444085.1:5703243-5721325 GCF_000243295.1 Trichechus manatus latirostris
TTCTGCGTCAATTGAGATGATCATGTGATTTTTTTCTTTCCTTTTATTTATGTGGTGTATTACGTTGATGGATTTTCTAATGTTAAACCATCCTCTGCAGCTAGTTTTGAATGATTTTCAACAAAATTTTACTTGAGGACTTCTGGACAACCTGGCTTTATAGACAGAAGCACCATGCCGTCCCTCTATAGCAAAGACTCAAAAAACTGAGTCAAACAGAGACAAATGTCAATCCTGAAACCCTAAGCATCAAATGAAGAGATAAAGGACTCAGTCAAGCACTGAATGGAATAAAAAACTGCCATAGAACAGAGAATGAGGAGAGATACATGCAGAGGTCCCCTATCAGCTAACACAGCACGGATTCACCATCTTGGACTCCTGCTGGAGATCAGCATACGGGGAGTACAGGAATGCAGCTTCACGGAGCTCCCAGCAGGAGACAGAACAACTGGTAACCAGCAATATACACTTTCTCACCCCCTACTCTTCTTCACCCCCATTTGGCGTCCTCTGCTTCCTATGACCGCAGTCTCTTGGCCGGCAGTCACTGGCTTCAGTCCTGTGCCTCTTGGATTCCACCCTCTCACAATGGCTGGCTCCCTGAGTGCCATTTTTTTGTTGCTGGTGTGGCTTTTTTCTGCTTCTTTTGGTTTCTTCCATACCTCTCACCACCTCCTCCTCCTTTCTCTCAAATACCTGCCTCCATGTGCCATCTTCACTTCTTCCTGAAAGGCTGTGAAATGCCACTTGACTGTGGAACTGCTTCCCCACCTTTGCTGCCACACTGGTGGGATTCCTGGGGCTTTTTTTGTTTGTCTGCTTTGATTTGTTCTGTTGTGATTTGCTTCTTTGTTTGTTTTCTTTTTTTTTCCCTTGGCTTGGGAGCCCCTTCTAGCTGGGCTGTGCTGCGCCACTTGGGAACTACTTCTTAGGTATGCACAGGCACATGGTGGAATGGCTGGGAGCATTTCCTTTCCTTTTCCTTTTTTGCCTTCTTTTCTTTTCTCCCTTTTTCTCTTTTTGTCTTTCTTCAATTCTCTGTTTCTCATCTGTCTACACTTACCTTCTCTTCCTGTCTCCTGAATACCTGGTGCTGTGTGACACCTCTACCTCTTCCAGACAGGCTGTACTTCGCTGCTTGGAAGCAACTTCCCCAGTCTTCGCAGCCACAACAGTGGGATCTCTAGGGACCTTTCTTTTCTTTCTGATTTTTATTTTCTTTTCCTTTTACCATTTTTATTTTTCCTTTTTGTTTATCTCCATTTCTCAGTCTCTCATTTCTCCACTCCAATGACAAGCTCCCTTAGCACTCTATTCTCTTTGTTTGTTTTTGGCTCCTGTTTCTCTCCTCTCTCTCCTCTTTCCTATACCCATCCTAGTTCCACAAGTTACAATCTCCCCTCACTTTCCTGCCTACCTGCATGGTGCACAGAACATCATACCCCTGAGAAGCGCAGACATGGCCTACAGGAACCTGCCCTGCACTGATTCCTGGCCCCTCCATCGGCCCTAGTACATGCCACAAACAACCCATCCTAGCAATTCCCCTTCAGCTGGACCTGACTCACTGTACCATACCTGAGTGACTGACCCTGCCAATTGGAGAAGGAGGTGAAAAGTATTGTGCCCACAGACGAGCAAACAACAAAGAATACATGGGCCACCTGCTGAGACATAACCAAATAAAACAAAAAAGCAGGACAAAACAAACAAATCTACCATCAGTAAATGAGGAAAGTAACTACTGAATGCCCCAAAGACAGCAGACAATATCAAAACATACACAAAAACAGGACAGGATGGTTCCAGTCAGCATCCAAAATAAAACACCAGATGACTTTCCAGTAGAAGAAAAGGTACTAGAGCTACCTGATAGGTAATTCAAATCTCTAATATTCAGAATTATCCAAGATTTGAAGCAAAAAGCAGACAAAAATGAGGAAAACATAGACAAATTCATGGAAAATACAGACAAAAAAATGGAAGAATTCATGAAAATAATGCAGGAACAGAATGCCAAAATAAATTCACAACTAGACATTATACAAAAACAACAATTAGAAATCCAGAAGATAAACAACAAGATTTCAGAAATGGATAGTGCCATAGAAGGGCTGAGGAGCAGGTTTGAAATGATGGAAGACAGGATCAGCGAAATTGAAGACAAACACTTGAATACAACTCTGTTTGAGGACAAATCAGAAAAAAAGAATGAAGAAAAAAGTGAAGAATTATGTGGGATACCATCAAAAGCAAAAATTTTCCAGTGATCAGAGTTCCAGAACAGGGGGAGAAAACAGAAAACACAGAGAGGATCATTGAAGAACTGCTGACAGAAAACTACCGCAATATTATGAAAGACAAAAAGCTGACCATCCAAGAAGCTCAACGAACCCCATATAGGATAGACCCCAAAAGAAAATCACCAACGTATATCGTAATCACATTCCCTAAAACCAAAGACAAAGAATCCTGAAAGCAGCTTGAGAAAAACAAAAAGTCACATACAGAGGAAAAACAATAAGACTAAACTCCATTATTTGGCAGAAACTATACAGGCGAGAAGGCAATGGGATGACATATATAAAACCTTTAAAGAAAAGAATTGCTATTCAAGAATAATATATTCTGCAAAACTCTCGTTCAAATATGATGGTGAAATTAAAACATTTCCAGATAAACAGAAAATAAGGGACTACGTAAAAAAAAAACCACAAACTTACAAGAATTATTAAAGGAAGTCCTTCAATCTGAGAACAAACAACATCAGACCACAGGCTGAATCGAGGACACAGGATCATACCAGCCAGGTACCAACCTAGGAAATGAACTCTCAAGGACTATCCAAAACCAACATAATTACAACAGGGAACCAGAGAGGTTAATTTGTAGATGACAACAACATCAGAACAATAAAAGAGGGAATAAATGGTGTAGGTATAGAATCTTTTACTGGAGAGGAGAGCAAGGCGATACCAAGTAATAATAGACTGGTTCAAACCTTGGAAGATAAGGGTAAATTTCAAGGTAACCACAAAGAAAGTTAACAAAGCTACACATCAAAATAAAGAAGAAAAACATAAAGTCTCAGTAAAAACAAAGCCTACAAAAATAAAAGAAGTGAAAAAAATCCACAAACATAAGGAATTCAGCACAGGAGAGTAATAGGAACGAAGAAAACATCAGCACCACAAAAAAAAGCACTACAAAATGACAGCAATAAACTCACACCTATCAATAATTACACTGAATGTAAATGGCCTAAATGCACCCAGAAAGAGACAGAGAGTGACAGAATGGATTAAAAAACAGGATCCATCAATATGCTGTCTACAAGAGACACATCTTAGAAACAAAGATGTAAATTTATTAGAAATCAAAGGGTGGAAAAAATATATCAAGCAAACAGCTACCAAAAAAGAGCAGGAGTGGCAATACTATTCTCAGCTAAAATAGACTTTAAAACAAAATCCACCATAAAAGACAAAAGACACTATATAATGATTAAGGGATTGATCCATCATGAAGACATAACCATAGTAAACATCTACGCACCCAATGACAGGGCTGGGCTGAGGGTTGTGGGGACCATGGTCTCAGGGAACATCTAGCTCAATTGACATAACATAGTTTATAAAGTAAATGTTCTACATTCTACCTTGGTGAGTAGTGTCTAGTGTTTTAAAAGCCTGTGAGCAGCCATCTAAGATACTCCACTGGTCTCACTCCTTCAGAAGCAAGGGGGAATGAAGAAAACAAGATAAAAGGGAAAGATTAGTCCAAAGGAGTAATGGACCATAACTACCACAGCCTCCACCAGACTGAGTCCAGTACAACAAGATGGTGCCCGGCTACCACCACTGACTGCTCTGACAGGGATCACAACAGAGGGTCCCAGACAGGGCTGGAGAAAAATGTAGAAAAAATTTTAACTCACAAAAAAGACAAGACTTACTGGCCTGACAGAGCCTGGAGAAACCCTGAGAGTACAGCACCCCCACCCCCACACGGAGACCTTTAGCTCAATAATGAAGTCACTTTTGAGGTTCACCGTTCAGCCAAATATTAGACAGCCCCATAAAACAAAATGAGACTAATGTGGCACAACAGCCCAGGGACAAGGATTAGAAGACAGAAGGGGACAGGAAAGCTTGTAATAGGCTACCCATAAGTCGAGAAGGGAGAGTGTTGACATGTAATGTGGTTGTTAACCAATGTCATAAAACAATATGTGTACTAATTGTTAAAGGAGAAACTGTTCTCTAAACCTTCATCTAAAGTACAATAAAAAATAAAATATTTGCTTGCATCTGATATTAATGATATTGTTCGATATTTTCTGCGTTTGGTTGGGTCACCTTTCTTGGGAATAGGCATAAATATGGATCTCTTCTATTCGGTTGGCCAGGCAGCTGTCTTCCAAATTTCTTGGCACAAACGTGTGAGCACTTCCAGCGCTGCATCCATTTGTTGAAACATCTCAGTTGGTATTCCATCAGTTCCTGGAGCATTGTTTTTTGCCAGTGCCTTCAGTGCAGCTTGGACCTCTTCCTTCAGGACCATTGGTTCTTGATCATATGTTACCTCTTGAAGCGTTTGAACATCAACCAATTCTTTTTGGTATAGTGACTCTGTACATTCCTTCCATCTTCTTTTAATGTTTCCTGTGTCATTTAGTATTTTCCTGTAGAATCCTTCAATATTGCAACTTAAGACTTGACTTTTTTCCTCAGTTCTTTCAGCTTGAGAAATGCTGAGTGTATTCTTCCCTTTTGGTTTTCTAACTTTAGGTTTTGCACAGGTCTTTATAATACTTTACTTTGTCTTCTGGAGCCATCCTTTGAAATCTTCTGTTCAGCTCTTCAGCATTTCTTCCGTGTAGTAAGTGTTATATTATATAACCTGGAGATAAAAGGAGTTTCCCTCTTTTCCTTCTCACTTTCACCTTCTCAGTCTTCAGTCCCAAAGGTTATTAGCAATATTTAGGAGGATAATACTAATAATAATATCTATAGCTAACACTTACATATCGTTTAAGTGTGACAGGAATTGCTCTAAGTGCTTTACATTTATAAACTTCTGTAGCACTTATAATAAGTAATAAATAACCTCCGTCTTACAGATGAAGAAACTGAGGCATGAGAGTAATAGAATTGCCTAAAGTTGCACCATTAGTGGCAGATCTGAGTTTCAAAGCAAAGAGTTTAATCTCTGTATAGGATTAGTACCTTGTAAAGTGTACTACAAACTTAGCATCAAATTAGAGCTCAAGTTCAATATCTAAATTGTTAGTTCCTATAAGATAGGACTCATCCCTTCTCAATGGCATGAGTCAATTCTTTTCTTTTTCCCTTATGCTGTTAGAGTTGGGTTGAGATCAAAAGAGTTGTATATAAATCAGAAATTAAATTCCACTTTTTCTTTGCAAAGTTTATAAACTCATTTTGATATGTTAGTTGATATAAAATTTAACTTCACAGTCGACCTTGTCTTCAACTCCAACACAGAGCCATCTGTTAGACAGACTTTGCTCATGCTTTTTCCCCAAACTAAAATATATATCCGGTGCCTATAGATCAATCTACATGCCACCCAATTTCTAGGGATTTGCTTACTTCCTACTAGGTCCACAAAGCCCTTCTTTATCACTCCAGTCTACCCTGATTTGTCACTTGTTTGATTTGATGTAACTCTCACATAGGCTGTATAATGGTATTGAGCTTGTGATAATATACTCCTGTTTTCTCCCTTTCAGGTACTTAAGATTTCTTGTGAGTCAACAGACAGGCTCTTTGGCAGCCTTATTTTGAATTTCAGAAATAGGCACAATAATAAACACTTGATAAGCATTTTTTATTTTATTGTGTCACCCACAAGTCTGCTCTGAATTTTAGTTTCCAACACATCTTGTCCCATACTCTTGAAGGGCATAAAATGCCAACTACCATTTTCTCCCTATAATGGAAAAATTGGGCAGAAAGGTTTAATAAAATAAATGGAATGGAATGGTAGTTCTGACAATTGGTGAGCTATACTGACCAGAGTGCTGGTTTTCTGGACGGACTCACAGAGGACAAGAGGGGCCCTGGGCTGCTGAGGCTGGTGACATGGTTCAAGTCTGTTCTCCAATTCCAGTCTCTGCCTAATATGAGTCTTCATCCAATACTTGTAGCCAGGATGCCTGGACAGATTTTTGTCTCTTGTTCTTCATTTGTTAAACATAAAGAGATAAAATACTATATCCACTGCTAGCATTATAAGAGATGGGAGCTTTGCTTCAGTTATATTAAAATAGTAGATAAAAAGTGAATTTAATAAAAGGAGTTCATATATTCTCAACTTTCAAAAATAAAGGCTTAGTAAATACATGAATTAAATAGATGAATTAATGAATGACTCTGTCATATATAAGGAGCCCTGGTGGCACAGTGGTTAAGGGTTCGGCTGCTAACCAAAAAGTCGGTAGTTTGAACCCACCAGCCACTCCATGGGAAAAAGATGTGGCAGTCTGCTTCCATAAAGATTACAACCTTGGAAACCCTATGAGGGAGTTCTACTCCGTCCTGTAGGGTGGCTATGAATGGGAATTGATTCGACAGCAACTGGTTTGGATTGATTTGGGTGTTATAAGTAAGTATTGATTTGATATTATATCCAAAATAGTAATAATTAGTAGTCTTATAGTAAAACAAGTAGCAGGACGAAGTTTAATATTCCTGAAATATTAATATTAATATTAATAAATTGCTTGAAATAAGTATTATTATTTCTTTTTCTTTTGGAATACCAGCATGATAGTTGGTATTGAATACTTTTGATACTTGCCTGCCTCCATGCTAGTCCTGGAATGTTTTTTGTTTCTACACTTTTTTAGGTTTCCATCCATCCATCTGACCCTCCCTCCCACCGTCCCTTCTTCCCTTCCTTTAAAAAAATTCATTGACTTCCTCATATGTGCCATATTATGCTAGCTACCAATAATTAAAAAATGAATAAGACATGAGTCTTGACTTCAGAGTGGTTATGGCCTAAATAGGAAGACAAACGTGGGAACAGTTACATTAGAATATTACATATTTCTACATCACAGGTATAAATTGCTGTGGGAACAGTAAGGAACATTATCTCACTATGGAATATTCTGGGAAAACCTCATATAGGGAGTAATATATGATTGTGTTTTAAAAAATAAGTAAGAGTTTGCTAAAAAAAAAAAGACATGGGGAAGCTCAGGTAAGCAGAAGAATAATGTGTGTGAAGACTTAGTATAGTCCGTTCTCCTGTACAAAAATTGTTTTGAAAATGCTAATTTGTTCTAATGTGATTTATAGAAAAGAGAGTAACTTGAGTATAACATGAGTTTTGAATTTTATGTTTGCCTATGCACAATTTCATCCATGAAAAACACTAGTTAACACAGAAAACTGCACCAAGTTGACCTGGGTTGTATAGAAATACACAGAAAGCACACACCTCAAACAACTATCGGTTTATAGTGTATGTTATGAATCACACCCACCCACATCTGGTGTTACAATGTTCCTGTCAGATTTCAGATAACCCTCCTTCCACAACTTCCCAATAACTCATATGTAAGCTGCAACCCTCTTGACCATTTCAACAAGCTAACTACAGTTTTTATTGTTGTTGTTGTTATTTATGTTTTTGTAGGCTAAAGTGCCATATTTATTGTAGCATTTATGTACTTCTTAACCATTTAACATGTGTAAAATGTACTGCCATTTTTATTAGATTCCTAACTTTTCTTTTACATGTCACTGATGAAGTTTTTTTGGGTTGTACCCCATACCCCGTAAGCTCTATGGTTTATATTCCATGATTTGAATAGCACAGTGATTTTTAGGAATGTATATGTCCCTCTCCACCATGTGTCTGTCAGTTTGTCTTACTGTGGTGGCTTAGCTGTGATGTGGGAAGCTATGCCCCTGGTATTTCAAATACCCGCAGGGTCACCCATGGTGGACAGATTTCAGCAGAACTTCCAGACTAAGACAGACTAGGAAGAAGGACTTGGAGGTCTACTTTTGAAAAAATTGGTCAGTGAAAACTTTATGAATAGCAACAAAACATTATCTGATATAGTGCCAGAAGAGGAGCCCCTTAAGTTGGAAGCCACACAAAAGACGACTGGGGAGGAGCTGCCTCCTCAAAGTAGAGTCAACCTTCATGATATGGATGGAAGTTCAAGCTAAAGCTGAAGACAATTAAAACAAGTCCATGACAGCCAAAATACTACCTTGAGTATATTCCACTTGAATTCAAGAATAGATTTGATGCATTGAACACTAATGACTGGTGACCAGAAGAGTTGTGGGATGACATCAAGGACATCATACATAAAGAAAGTGAAAGGTCATTGAAAAGACAGGAAAGAAAGAAAAGACCAGAATGGATGTCAGAAAAGACTCTGCAACTTGCTATTGAACATAGAGTAGGTAAAGCAAATGGAAGAAATAATGAAGTGAAAGAGCTGAACAGAAGATTGCTGAACAGAAGATATCAAAGCATGGCTTGAGAAGACAAAGTAAAGTATTATAATGAAATGTGCAAAGACCTGGAGTCAGAAAACCAAAAAGAGGAGAACACAGTCTGCATTTCTCAAGTTGAAAGACCTTAAGAAAAAATTCAAGTCACGAGTTGCAATATTGAAAGATTCTACAGGGAAAATATTGAAAGATGCAGGAAGCATCAAAGGAAGATGAAAGGAATACACAGAGTCACTGTACCAAAAAAAAAAACTGGTCGACGTTCAACCATTTCAGGAGGTACCATATGATCAAGAACTGATGGTACTGAAGGAAGAGCTGCGCTGAAGGCATTGGCAAAAAATAAGGCTCCAGGAATTGACGAACACCAATTGAGATGTTTCAATAAACAGATGCAGAGCTGGAGGTGCTTATTCGTCTATGCCAAGAAATTTGGGAGAGAGCTACCTGGCCAAGAGACTGGAAGAGGTCCATATTTGTGTCCATTCCAAAGAAAGGTGATCCAACATAATGTGGAATTTATTAAACAATAACATTAATATCACACGAAAGTAAAATTTTTCTGAATATCATTCAAAAGTGGTTGCAGCAGTACATGAATAGGGAACTGCTAGAAATTCAAGCCAGATTCAGAAGAGGACGTGAATATGCCTGTGCTTAAGTGAGAAAAAAGAGTTATTTTGCAGCTTTGGGAAAGAGTGTTTTATATTTGTCCATTAGACATTAGATCAAGCTTGTTAATGGGATTGTTCAAGTTCTCTATTTCCTTATTAACTTTTTGTTTGCTTAATTAATTTATTACTAATAGAGTTGGGTTAGTTTCCCAATCTGATAGTAAATATTTCTGTTTCTCCTTATACATCTATTTTCTTTTTTTATATTTTTGTGTCTATGTGATTAGGGACATATATATATTTAGAATTGGTATATTTCCTGGTGAATTGAACTTTTACTATTTTTAAGTGACTACCTTTATTCCCTAGGAGCCCTGCAATGGTTAAAGCAGTTGACTGCTAACTGAAGGGTCAGTGGTTTGAAGTCACCAGCGGCTCTGTGGGAGAAAGATGTGGCAATCTGCTTCCATAGAGATTTACAGCCTTGGAAACCCTGTGGGGTTGCTAGGGGTCAGAATTGACAAGATGGCAATGGCTTGGTTTTGATATCTTTATTCCTTATTATTTTCCATGCTTTATACTCTTTTGTATGATATTAATAGAGTTATACCATCTTTATTTTGGTAACTATTAATCATTTATGTATATTTCTATATGTATTTTTAATTATTTTTAACATTTCTGTAATTGTACACTTTAAGTATATATCTTATAAATAATGTAGAGATGAATTAAATATATATCTGATCAATTCAGGTTTCATTTTTAACTAAAGCATTTGCATCTGTTGTAATGACTGGTATATTTTGACTTGTTTCAATCACTGTGTTATGCATTTATTTAACCTGTCTTTTTTTTGTTGTTTCAAAATTATTTTCTACCTCTTGCGTTTTGGAGTTGATTAATTTTTTTATTAATCTGTATGTTTTCCCTGTAATAGTTCAAATTTATAACTTTATTTCTGGTTATTTTTGGTTACCCTAAAAGTGTTAATATACATACTTAACTAATGTAAATTATAAACTTAATCTGCATCTTTACTCTCTTCTTAAACAATAGGAGAACATTACAACACTAATTTCAATCACCTTACTAACACTTAAATACACATACATGCACCCACACATACGTACATATATCTATATGTAAAACATATATACATTTAGAGATTTGTTTTGTCTTGAGGTGATCTTTCAACCTTTGTTCCAACCTTCTTCTATGTGCCTTTCTGTACTGCAGAAGCTAGAAAGCTAAAGACTATCCCTTTCAGCTAGGGTTCTCTCCGGAAAACTGATTAACCTTTACTAATTAGGTGTACTTTTTTTCTAGATTAATAAGATGGAAGTGAGGCAGAGGTCATACTCAGCTGTTGGTTTCTGCTATAATAAGCGAAGTTGTGGTGCAGTGAATGTCAAAAAGATATTATTTTGTCTGGACTCAGCATTCCAGTATCCTGGATATTGAGAGGCAGTTGTAGTATCGTTGTAATGGCATTATGGCATTGTCAATTAATTTAAATGCAAGGATCATAAGTAGAGTGACGTGTTCACGAACTCAGTAGCTCCAATGGTCATCTCCTGACTCCTGCTCCTCCAGGCTTCCTATAATTTTCTAGGCACCTAATTTCCGATGGAGCCCTGGTAGTGCAGTGGTTAAGAGCTCGGTTGCTAACCAAAAAGTCAGCAGTTCCAGCTGCTCCTTGGAAACTCTATGGGGGCAGTTCTACTCTGTTCTATGGAGGTGCTATGAGTCGGAATTGACTCGACGGCAATGGGTTTGATTTTTAATTTACTATATTATGTCCCTTTCTTGAGAGGGAATTGGTAGTTTAGTGTTAGAATTCTCACTTTCCATGTGGGGACCCAAGTTTAATTCCCAGCCAGTATACCTCATGCACAGCCACCACCCATCTGTCAGTGGGGGTTTGTATGTTGCTATGATGCTGAAAAGGTTTCAGTGGAGGTTTCAGACTAAGATGGGCTAGGAAGAAAGGTCTGGCTATCTACTTCCAAAAATCAGCCAGTGAAAACCCTATGGATCACAACAGTCTGACCCATAACTGATCAGGCAGCTTTTCATTCTGTTTTACGTGGGTTGCCATGAGTTCAGGGAGAATCAATAGCAGCTAACAACAAGAACATCCTCTTCTTACAATAACTTAGGTGGTTTCTTTTTCTTTTTCTTTTTTTTGCATTAAAATTCTTATGGATATAACATTTGATACTGGAAGAGGATGCATTCAATTGGCCTACAAGGATGGAATTTGGGATCATTTATCTAACCTGGTTGGCTTTGAAGGCATTGATAGTCCCTAATAATATTGTTATAAACTGTAGCCACCTGGAATGAAGTTCCTACTGAAGTCAATACTTTAACAGGTGAGTGGTTGCATCAACATACCATTAGGTGGGATTCAGAACTAAAAGAGCCATGGAATGGAGCCAACTTCTCTCATTAAAAGAGCTTAAACTTTTCATGGGTTAATTATTGTTATTCTTTTTTTGGAATTTTTTTCCCTAATAGAATGGTTGCTGAATGATTGTTTGCTGGTAGTTTATTATTTGAAAAAATGAGATGCCAATTGCAAATGGGATAAATCAGTCCCATGTTTCATGAAGCATATCACATACACGAGATATATAGGTCCCATGGTGCATCACACTTCCTGTTTACACTTAAGCCATAATGCATCTTACTCAACTTTACAAAAATAACATGAAATACTAAATAAACGTTGCACTTGTTGCACATAATTGTTACTAGTTTGATTTAGAGTGGGTCATATTGGTACCATGTTCCATGAAGTACATCACACTTATGGGACATAACAGTCCCATGGCCCAGGAAGTGCATCACAAACTGTTTTCACCTAAAAAATAACTCATTTACTGAATATTTCTGAATGCTGGTAATTGTACCTTCCCAATGTCACAAAGGAAATAGTAAACATACTTGCAAGCCTGATCTCGTTACACAGAAGCAAAAAGACACAAAAATTTCACACAATCATGTGAAGTATCCCCTCATGTGAATTGTTCTCAACACTCATATGTGGTGCAGACCCATTTGCTTGTTTTTTAGGCAGTTGCACCAGTATTTGATATGATGCCAGAATGTACTAAAGTGGCTCAAATGCTGGCCAGTAAACCTCCAGGGGCAGAAATATGTAACATGGGCATATATATCCCTTGGTCCATGAAAAAGATTTAAATAAATAAGATGAAATGTTGTTGATTTAGAACATAAATTGAGGCGGGGCCAAGATGGTGGAGTAATCATATGCTTCCTGTGGTCCCTCTTATAACAAAGATGTGAAAAAACAAGTGAATTGATTATATATGACAATCTAAGATCCCTGAATATCAAAGACAAAGTTGAGGAATCAGACTGAGTGGCAAGGGAGGGAGAGACGGTTCAGAAGCAGTGAGGGGTTCCTAGACCTGACCTGGTGGGAACCAGCACCCTGCAGCCAGTGCATGCAGTGAGGTAAGCAGTGGCACTCGGGATGCATTTTCCATACAGGGAGAGACCAAGTGGCGGAGAGTCTACTCAAGCCTCCAGAACCAGTGAAGAGTAGCACTGAATCGGAAAAAGATAGGTACATGTGTCTAACCTACTGCATGGATCAAAAAACACCCCTTTTAGGAAAAAATTCTCTTCCATTTACCTGTCCCTCCCCACTCTGCACCAGGTCTTGGGCTGGCTTCAGTCATTGCTGCGTCCCCTGTGCTGGAAGTAAGGACCTGTCATCCTCCCTGAGCCATTCTCCCTGCCTTGGAAAGGGAACAAATTAACAAACAGGAATAAATAATCTGCCAGCTCCCCTAATTCGGGAACTCAGGTTAGGCACAGCTCCTTTGCCTAAGCACAGGCATAAGGGGTCCATGGTCTTTGAATGCTTTTCACCCCTTACATAGACCTGTGTGGGCCCATTTCAACAGCATAAGCCCTAATTAGTACAATACAAGAAGGTATATGCTTGAAACCTAACTTCAACTGTATCGGCTATATGGTGGAGTGGTAGGTTCGTGACATTTGACACCACTCTGCCTATTAAGCAGGGTCCTCACCTATCCACATCAGGAGCCTGAGGACTGGTGGCTCCACCCACACCAAGTAGCCACCCACGACAGGGGTCCAAGAATAAGTGGTGCCTCCCAGTCCTTACAGCCAACAGCATTGGGTTCCCACAGTCTGGCTGCAAAACCCACCCACTTATGTGCTCTAGGGAACAGGGACATACTTTTCTCCCAGACACTCAGGGGCAGCTGTCACCCTCCTGCCTTTCTCACTGCATGACCTCCTACTGCAGCCAGATACCTGTGTCTACACCAGTCATCCCTGCCCGTCTAGGATTGTAGGTGAGAGCCTGCACCATATACTTGGTGACCAACTACCTGGACAACTGAGCTGAATCCATACAAGAAAAGTAAAGGGATTCCTGGGCTCATATATCTAGTAACAGGTCTAACCACCTGGTGACAGGATGTTAGACTTTCAAAGGCACCAATAATCAGACTAGCTCACATTAGCAGCCTATTTGGGAATATTAAAACAAAACAAAACAAGAAGCTAGGACACAGTAAGCAAACATAAAATAAATAAATATAATAACTTGTTAATGGCTCAGAGACAACAGTCAATATCAAATCACATAAAGAGACAGACCATGATGCCTTCAGCAAGTTCCCAAAACAAAGACGCAAGAAATTATCCAGAGGAAGAGAACTTTTTGGAATTATTGGAGGAAGAATACAAAAGATTAATATGCAGAACTCTTCAAGATATCAGGAAGGAGATCATGCAAAACGCAAAACAAGCCAAGGAATACACAGACAAAGCAATAGAGGAACTCATGAAGATTGGAAAAGAGCATAATGACAAATTTAACAGGCTGCAAGAATCTATAGAGAGACAGCATTCAGTAATCTAGAAGATTAACAGTAAAATTTCAGAATTCGATAACTCAATAGAAAGTCATAAGAGCAGAATAGAGGCAATGGAAGTCAGAATTAGTGAGATTGAAGATAAAGCACTTGACACTAACTTATTTGAGGAAAAATCAGATAAAAGAATTTTAAAAAAATGAAGAAACCCTAAGAATTATGTGGAACTCTATCAAGAGGAATAACCTATGAGTGACTGGAGTACTAGAACATGGGAGGATGATAGAAAATACAGAGAGAATTGTTGAAGATTTGTTGGCAGAAAACTTCCCTGATATCATGAAAGATGAGAAGACATCTATCCAAGATGCTCATCGAACCGTACATAAGGTAGATCCAAAAAGAAAGTCACCAAGACATATTATAATCAAACTTGCTGAAACCAAGATAAAGAGAATTTTAAGAAAAGTTAGGGATAAATTAAAAGTCATCTACAAAGGAGAGTCAAAAACACTAAGCTCAGGCTACTCAGCAGAAACCATGCAAGCAAGAAGGCAATGGGATGACATTGTCTTGAAGGAAAAAAATTGCCAGCACAGAATTATATATCTAGCAAAATTATCTATCAAATATGATGGCAAAATTAGGACATTTCTGAAAACAAATCAAAGCTAAAATGCTGAAAATAGGGAAACAGAGACTTCAATATGTAAAAGATAACAACATTAAAAGAAAAAAGAGGGACTAAAAAATGTAGTCATAGATCTTTCATATGGAAAGGAAGACAAGGCAATATAAAGAAATAAAAAACTAGTTTAAACTTAGAGAAATAGGGGTAAATATTAAGGTAACCACAAAGGAAACTAACAATCTTACACATCAAAATAAAAAAAAACAAGAAAAACATAAAGACTCAGCAAATACAAAATCAACAGTGAAAAAGATGAAAAGAAAATACATAAAGAAAAACTACTCTGCACAGAAAATTAAGTGGAACAAAGAAACTGTCAACAACACACACAAAAAATATCAAAATGACAGCACTAAACTCATAGCTATCAATAATTACACTGAATGTAAATGGACTAAATGCACCAATAAAGAGACAGAGAGTGGCAGAATGGATTAAAAAAAACACAATGTGTCTATATGCTGCCTACAAGAGACACCTTAGATTTAAAGACACAAACAAACTAAAACTCAAAGGATGGAAAAAAATATACCAAGAAAACAACAATCAAAAAAGAGCAGGAGTCGCAATATTAATCTCTGACAAAATAGACTTTAAAGTAAATTTCACCACAAAAATAATACACCAGGAGGACATAACCATAATAAATATTCACCCACCGGATGACAGTGCTCCAGAATACATAAAACAAACTCTAACAGCATTGAAAAGAGAGATTGCTCCACAATAATAGTAGGAGACTTCAACACAGCACTTTCGGTGAAGAACAGAACATCCAGAAAGAAGCTCAAAAAAGACATGGAAGATCTAAATGGTACAATGAAACAACTTGATCTTATAGACATATACCGAACACTCCACCCAACAGCAGCCAAGTATACTTTCTTTTCCAATGCACTTGGAACATTCTCCAGAGTAGACCACATATTAGGCCATAAAGCAAGCCTTAATAGAATCCAAAACATCAAAATATTACAAAGCATCTTTTCTGACCATAAAGCCATAAAAGTAGAAATCAATAACAGAAAAAGCAGGGGAAAAATTCAAACACATGGAAACTGAACAACACCTTGCTCCAAAACCACTGGGTTATAGATGAAATTAAGGATGGAATAAAGAAATTTGTAGAATCAAATGAGAATGAAAACACATCCTACCAGAACATTTGGTTACAGCAAAAGCAGTGCTCAAAGGTCAGTTTATTGCAATAAATGCACACATCTGAAAGAAGAAAGGGCCAAAATCAAAACATTAACCCCACAACTGGAATAAATAGAAAGAGAGCAGCAAAAGAAGCCCTTGGCCACCAGAAGAAAGGAAATAATATGAATTAGAGCAGAATTTAAATGAAACATAGAATAGAAAAACAACTGAAGGAGTTAAAAAAACCAAAACATCAACAAAATTGATAAACACCTGCCAAACTGACAAAAGAAAAACAGGAGAAGAAGTAAATAACCTGAATAAGAAATGAGATGTGTGATATCACAACAGACTCAACTGAAATTAAAAGTATCATAACAGAATACTTTGGAAAATCGTACTGTAACAGATTTGAAAACCTAGGGGAAATGGACAAATTTCTAGAAACACACTACCTACCTAAACTAACACAAACAGAGGTAGAACAACTAAACAAACCTATAACAAAAGAAGAAATTGAAAAGGTAATTAAAAAATTCCCAACAACAACAACAACAAAAATAGCCCTAGCCTGGATGGTTTCACTAGAGAATTCTACTAAACTTTCAGAGAAGAGTAAACACCACTACTACTAAATGTATTTCAGAGCATAGAAAATGATGTAATACTCTGAACTCATTTTACGAAACCAGCATAACCCTAATATCAAAACCAGGTAAAGACACCACACAAAAAGAAAATTACAGACCAGACCTCATGAACATACACACAAAAAACCTCAACAAAATTCTAGCCAATAAAATTCAATAACATATCAAAAAAATAATTCACCATGACCAAGAGAGATTTATACCAGGTATGCAGGGATGATTCAACATTAGAAAAACAATGGAATCCATCACGTAAATAAAACAAAACACAACAACTACGTGATCTTATCAATTGATGCAGAAAAGGCATTTGACAAAGTCCAACACCCATTCATGATAAAAACTCTCAGCAAAATAGGAGTAGAAGGGAAATTCCTTATCATAATTAAGGGTAGTTATACAAAGCCAACAGCCTACACCATCCTAAATGGAGAGAGTTCGACAACATTCACCTTGAAAACAGGAACAAGACAAGGATGCCCTTTATCACCACTCTTATTCAACATTGTGCTGGAGGACTTGCCAGAGCAATTAGGCTAGAAAAAGAAATAAAGGGCATCCAAATTGGTAATGAAGAAGTCAAAGTATCTCTGTTTGCAGATGATATGGTCTTATACACAGAAAACCCCAAAGAATCCACAAGAAAACTACTGAAACTGATAGAAGATTTCAGCAAAATATCAGGATACAAGATAAACATACAAAAATCAGTTGGATTCCTCTACATCAACAAAGAGAACTTCGAAGAGGAAATCACCAAATCAATACCATTTACCATCGCACCTAAGAAGTTAAAATACTTAGGAATAAATCTAACCAGAGGCTTAAAAGACCTATACAAAGAAAACTACAAGACACTACTGCAAGAAACCAAAAGAGACCTACATAAGTGGAAAAACATACCTTGCTCATAGATAGAAAGACCCAACATTGTGAAAATGGTCAGTCCTACCAAAAGAGTTCTACAGATACAATGCAAACCCGATCCAAATTCCAATGGTATTTTTTAAGGATACGGAGAAACAAATCGCTAACTTCATATGGAAAAGAAAGAGGCCCCAGAGAAGTAAAGCATTGCTGAAGGAGTACAAAGTGGGAGGCCTTACACTACCTGATTGTAGAACCTATTATACCACCACAGTAGTCAAAACAGCCTGGTACTGGTACAACAACAGATACCTAGACCAATGGAACAGAACTGAGCATCCAGATGTAAATTCATCCACCTATGAACAACAGATATTTGACAAAGGCCCAAAGTCCATTAAATGGGGAAAAGACAGTCTCTTTAACAAATGACACAGGCATAACTGGATATCCATCTGCAAAAAATTGAAACAAGTCCCATACCTCATACCATGCACAAAAACTAACTCAAAATGGATCAAAGACCTAAATCTAAAAATGAAAACGACAAACATCATGGAGAAAAAAATAGGGACAACTCTAGGAGCCCTAATACATGGCATAAACAGAATACAAACCATAAGTAACAATGCACAAACACCAGAAGAGAAACTAGATAACTGGGAGCTCCTAAAAATCAAACACTTATGCTCATCAAAAGACTTCACCAAAAGCGTAAAAA
>NW_004444085.1:5721795-5724349 GCF_000243295.1 Trichechus manatus latirostris
GGAATATATCCTAGAGAAATAAGAGCCATCACATGAATAGATATATGCACACTCATGTTCACTGCAGCACTGTTCACAATAGCAAAAAGATGGAAACAACCTACGTGCCCATCAAAGGTGTGAATGGATAAATAAATTATGGTATATTCGCACAATGGAATACTACCCAATGATAAAGAATAACAATGAATCTGTGAAACATCTCATAACATAGATGAATCTGGAAGGCATTATGCTGAGTGAAATTAGTCAGTCGCAAAAGGACAAATATTGTATAAGATCACTATTAGAAGAACACAAGAAAAGGTTTAGCCACAGTAGAAAACATTCTTTGATGGTTATGAGGGTGGGGAGAGAGGGAGAGGGGTGTTCACTAACTAGACAGTAGACAAGAATTAGGTGAAAGGAATACAACACACACTACAGGGGAAGTGAGCGCAACTGGACTAATCCAAAAGCTAAGAAGTTTCCTGAATACAACAAAACACTTCGAGGGACAGAGTAGCAGGGACGGAGTTCTCGGGAACCATGCTTTCAGGCGACGTCTAGGCCAATTGGCATAACAAAGTTTATTAATAAAATGTTCTGCATCGCACTTTGGTGAGTGGCGTCTGGGGTCTTAAAAGCTAGCGAGCAGCCAGCTAAGGTGCATCAACTGATCTCAACCCATCTGGAGCAAAGGAGAATGAAGAACACCAAAGACACAAGGAAAATATTAGCCCAAGAGACAAAAGAGCCACATGAACCAGAGACTGCATCAGCCTGAGGCCAGAAAAACTAGATACTTCTTGGCTACTACCAATGACTGCCCTGACAAGGAACACTACAGAGAGTGTCTGAAGGAGCAGTAGGAAAGTGGGGTGCAGAACCCAAATTCTAGTAGAAAGATCAGAGTTGATGGTCTGACTGAGACTGGAGGGACCCCATGGAAAACACAGCCCCTGGACTTTCTGTTGGCCCCAAACTGGAACCATTCCCAAAGCCAACTCTTAGGACAAAGATTAGACTGGACTATAAGACATAAAATGATACTCGTGTGGAGTGTGCTTCTTAGCTCAAGTAGATACATGAGTCTAGGTGGGCAGCTCTTGTCCGGAGGTGAGATGAGGGGGAGGAAAAGGACAGGTGCTGGTTGGATGGACGAGGGAAATCCAGAGTGGAAGGGAATAGTGTGCTGTCACAGTGTGGGGAGAGCAACTAGGGTCACATAGCAGTGTGTGTATGAATTTTTGTAAGAGAAGCTAACTTGAACGATAAGCTGTCATTTAAAGCAAAATAGGAAAAAAATAATAAATAAAAAAAGAAGATCATAAATTGAATACAGTTTTGCCAAGTTTTCTGTGAAAGTTCAGATATTGACTGGTAAAAGTGGAATTCTGAGAGATAGAATTGAAACATTTGTCCAGCCAGAAATCCCACTTTTAATCTGTGATAAGGCTAGTCATTATAGGAGACCCTGAGATTTGACCTCAACTAAGGCAATCTTCTTACAAAGGAATGGTAGTTCTCCTCAAGTCTCGCCCCTATTATCCTTCATGGCTTCCAGATCCATAACTAAGGCCAGATTTCAATATATTTTGTGGCACGTGTACAAAATGTACCAAGGAATAAAAGGTTTGCATTCCAAAAGAATGGCAAAAGTTTTTTTCTTTTAGTTTAGATGAAGGTTTACAGAACAAATAGGTTCTCATTAAACAGTCAGTACACATATTGCTTTAGGACATTGGTTAACAACATCACGACATGTCAACACTCTCCCTTCTCAACCTTGGAGGGCCTTTTTTTTTGGTGAAAATATACATAGCCAAAGATACACCATTTCAAAAGTTTCTGCGTATACAATTCAGTGACATTGATTACATTCTTCCAGTTGTGCTGCTATTCTCACTATCCTTTCCCAAATTATTCCATCACCATAATCTTCAACTCACTAGCCCCTAGGCTTCCCATCAAACCTTTTGGGTTGTTGTTGTTGATTTTATCGCACATAGATAATTCTTTTTTTTTTTGTACCTTAGATGAAGGTTTGCAGAACAAATAGTCTCTCATTAAACAGTTAGTACACATATTGCCCTTTCACAATGGTTAACAACCCGACGACAGGTCAACACTGTCCCTTCTCAACCTTGGGTTCCCTATCACCAGCTTTCTTGTCCCCTCCTGCATTCCAGTCCTTGTCCCTGGACTGCTGTGCCTCATTAGTCCCGTTTTGTTTTATGAGGCTGTCCAATTCCCGGTTGAATGGTGAACTACTGGAGTGACTTCACCACTGAGCTAAAAGGGTGTCTGGGGGCCATACTCTCGGGGTTTCTCCAGTCTGTCAAGCCAGTAAATCTGGTCTTTTTTTTTTTGTGGGTTAGAATGTTGTTCTGCATCCTTTTCCAGCTCTGTCCAGGACCCTCTCTTGTGATCCCGGTCAGAGCAGTCTGTGGTGGTAGCTGAGCACCATCAAGCTGTACTGGACTCAGTCTGGTGGAGGCCTTGGTAGCTGTGGTCCATTAGTCCCTTGGACTAATCTTATCCTTCTATCTTGTTCTCTTCATTCTCTCTTGCT
>NW_004444085.1:5724736-5734935 GCF_000243295.1 Trichechus manatus latirostris
AATTTTTACAGTAGAGGTCTCATACAATATTTGTCCTTTTGTGATTGACTTATTTCACTCAGCATAATGTCCTCCAGTTTCATCCATGTTATGAAATGCTTCACAGATTCATCATTGTTCTTTATCTTTGCATAATACTCCACTGTCTGTATGTACCATAGTTTGTTTATCCATTCATCTGTTGACGGGCATCTAGGTTGTTTCCATCTTTTTGCTATTGTGGACTGTGCTGCAATGAATGCGGGTGTGCATATGTCTATTCATGTGACGGCTCGTATTTCTCTAGGATATATTCCTAGAAGTGGGATTTCTAGGAGTGGGATTCCAATATGTAGTGCTTTTTTGATAGTGCTGACGTTTTCTTTGTTCCTCTTACTCTCCTGTGCTGAGTTCCCTTTGTGGATTTTTTTTCCATTTCTCTCGTTTTTGTAGGTTTTGTTTTTGCTGAGACTTTGTT
The DNA here is from genome assembly GCF_000243295.1 of Trichechus manatus latirostris. Classification (NCBI taxonomy): domain Eukaryota; kingdom Metazoa; phylum Chordata; class Mammalia; order Sirenia; family Trichechidae; genus Trichechus; species Trichechus manatus. Next base: position 5,725,194 of record NW_004444085.1, read on the forward strand.
TTTCTTCTTTATGTTGATGAGTAGGTTTGTTAACTTTCTTTGTGGTTACCTTGAAATTTACCATTATCTTCCTAGATTTCAACCAGTCTATTATTACTTGGTATTACCTTGCCTTCCTCTCCGTTAGTAGGTTCTACACCTACACTGTTTATTCCCTGTTGTCATTTACAGATTAACCTCTCTGGTTCCCTGTTGTAATTCTTTTGGTTTTGCATAGTCCTGAAGCATTCATTTCCTAGGTTGGTATCTGGCTAGTACAATCCTGTGTCCTATATTCAGCCTATGGTCTGATGTTGTTTGTTCTCAGATCAAAGGACTCCCTTTAATAAGTTTCATAAGTTTGGTTTGGTTTTTACATAGTCCGTTAATTTCTGATTATCTGGAAATGACCTAATTTCACCATCACATTTGAACTAGAGGTTTGCAGGATATATTATTCTTGGATGGCAATTTTTTTCTTTCAAGGTTTTATATATGTCATCCCATTGCCTTCTTGCCTGCATGGTTTCTGTGGAATAATCCGAGCTCAGTCTTATTGTTTCTCCTTTATATGTGACTTTTTGTTTTCCTCAAGCTGCTCTCAGTGTTCTTTGTTTGTCTTTGGTTTTAGCGAGTGTGATTATGATATGCCTTGGCGATTTTCTTTTGGAATCTCTCCTATATGGGGTTTGTTGAGCTTCTTGGATGGTCAGCTTTTCGTCTTTCATGATATTGGAGAAGTTTTCTGTCAGCAATTCTTCAATGAGCCTCTGTGTTTTCCATTTTCTCCCCCTGTTCTGGAACTCAGATCACTCAAAAATTTTTAGCTTTTGATTGTATACCACATAATTCTCAGAGTTTCTTCATTTTTTCTTCATTCTTTTTTCTGATTTGTCCTCAGAGTTGTATCCAAGTGTTTGTCTTCATTTTCACTGATCCTATCTTCCATCATTTCAAATCTGCTCCTCAGTCCTTCTATGACACTGTCCATTTCTGAAACCTTGTTGTTTATCTTTTGGATTTCTAATTATTGTTTTTGTACTATTGCCAGTTGTGAATTTATTTTGGCATTTTGTTCCTGTATTATTTTCTTGAATTCTTCCATTTTTTGTCTGTATTTTCCATGAATTTGTCTGCCTTTTCCATTAACTTATCTATTTTTCCTCATTTTTGTCTGCTTTTTGCTTCAACTTTTGGATAATTCTGAATATTTGAGATTTGAATTCCCTATCAGGTAGTTCTAGTGCCTTTTCTTCTACTGGAAAGTCATCTGGTGTTTTATTTTGGATGCCTACTGGAACCATCCTGTCCTGTTTTTGTATATGTTTTGATAGTGTCTGCTGTCTTTGGGGCATTCAGTGGTTACTTTCCTCGTTTATTGATTGTAGATTTGTTTGTTTTGTCCTGCTTTTTTGTTTTATTTCGTTATGTCTGAGCAGGCAGGCTGTGCATTCTTTGTTGTTTACTCGTCTGTGGGCATGATATTTTCCACCTCCTTCTCCAATGGTCAGGGTCAGTCACTCAGGTATGGTACAGCAGGTCAGGTCCAGCTGAAGGCGAGTCGCTGGGATAGTCTTTTTGTGGCATGTACCAGGGCTGACAGTGCAGACCAGGAATCAGTGCAGGGTAGGTTCCAGTAGGCCATGCCTGTGCTGCTTGGGAGTGTGATGTTCAGTGCATAGTGCAGGTAGGCAGGAAGGTGTGGGTAGATTGTGATGTGTGGAGCTAAGATGGGTATGGGAGAGAGGAGAGAGGAACAGGAGCCAAAAACATACACACAAACAAAAAAAAGTTCTAAGAGAGCTTGCTATTGGAGTGGAGAGATGAGACTGAGAAATGGGGAAAAACAAAAATGAAGAAAAAAGGATAAAAGAAAAAAATGAATAAATCGAGAAATTGGAAGTGAAGAAAGACAAAAAGGGAATAAGAGAGTGAAGAAAACAAAACAAAGAAATAAAAAAAAAAAAGAAAAAAAACAGCAAGAAAGAACAAATGCTCCCAGGGATGTCCCTGTGCATCTGCACAGAGTAAAGTAGCTTCCAAGCCATGTGGTACTGCCCAGCTAGAAGGGACTCCCAAGCCGAGAAAAGAAAAAGAAAACAAACAAATCAAAACAGAACAAATCAGAGCAAACAAACAAAAAAAGCCCCAAGGATCTCACCAGCATGGCGTCACGGGCTGGGAAGCAGTTTTGCAGTCAAGCAGTGTTTTGCAGCCTTTCAGGAAGAAGCAAAGATGGCACATGGAGCCAGGTATTTGAGGGAAAGTTGGGGGAGGTGGTGAAAGGTAAGGAAGAAATCTAAAGAAGTGGAAAAAAAGCAACACCAGCAGCCAACAAAAGGCACTCAGGGAGCTGGTCAATGCGGGTGGGTGGAATCCAAGTGACACTGGGGTGAAGCTGGTGCTTCCCGACCAAGAGACTATGGCTACAGGAAGCAGAGGATACTAAGTGGGGGTGAAGAAGGGTGGGGGTGGGAAAGCATATATCACTGGTTACTAGCTGTTCTGTCTCCTGCTGGAAGCTCCATGAAGCTGTTTTCTCATACCCCCTGTTCACTGATCTCTGATAGGAGTCCAAGATGTCGGATCCATGCTGCAGTAGCTGATAGGTGACCTCTGCATGTATCTCTCCTCGCTTTCTGTTCTCGGTCAGTTTCTTATTCCATCCGGTGCTTGGCTGAGTTCTTTATCTCTTCATTTGATGCTTAGGGTCTCAGGATTGACATGTGACTCTGTTTGACTTAGTTTTTTTTTTATTTTTGCTGCAGAGGAATGGCATGGTGCTTCTGACTGTAGTGCCATGCTGCCCCAGAATCGCAAAAATTTGTTAAAGCTTCTTATTATAGAAAAATTCGAATCATACACAAAAATAGAATGGTATGATAAATCTCCATGTATCTATTTCCCAGATAAAAAAATTATACACCTACTCCTGACTTATTAACTATCTTGTTATCTGACATTTCACATTTATTACAATAGTACAAAATCTACTATCCAACTATTTTGCACATTAACAGCATATATCTGGCAGTAAAGAACGACAAGGTGTGATGTGAGAGTAATGCAGGCTATGATGGTTAAGGTGTCAATTTGGCTGGTCCATGATTCTCAGTGGTTTTGCAGTTATGTAATGATGTAATCTGGCAGTTATGTAATGATGTAGTCATCCTCCATTTTGTGATCTGATGTGATCATCCTCCATTTTTGCATAATGCCGATTTTTGCATAATGACCTGGCCTTCGAAACCTAACCATGCTGATAAGTGAGAAGATGGTATAATCTCTTAGCCAATCCTGTTTCATTTGTACATGAAGTCATTCCCTCATTATTTTGTATATTCCAGACAGAATATAATTTTATTTCTAAATATTTCATTGTGCTTTGCTAAAAGATAAAGATTCTCTTTTAAAATTTATCTCCATTGCCATTAGCTCTGATAAAAATGAATAATTTCTTAGTGTTATTACAAATTCAGTCACTGTCTAGATTTTCTTGATCGCCATAATTTTTTCAGTTAATTTGTTTAAATTAAGATAAAAATAGATTCATGCATTGAGCTTGCCTTTCAATTTATAGCTGTCTTCTTTGTCTCTCTTTTATAGTCTTTTCAATTTATTTGTTGGATATTATTTATTTGGGTCGGTTGTCCTGTAAAGTTTTTCCCAATCTGTTCCTATGTTCCCAGTATTTCTTATTTAATTGGTAGTTAGATCCAGAGGCTTGCTCAGATTTAGGTTTGACTTTTTGACAAGAATATTTCACAGCCATTATTTTTTTTTTCTTTTCATTTTTTAGAATTTATCTATATCTCTATCTCTTTTGTAGTGTTGGTAGCCATTGATTATCATCACTTCATCCATTTTTTAATTTTAATCTTCACATGTCAAATGGAATATTTTATAAACAGAAACTTCCTTTCAAAAATATTTGGTAAGCCTAAGGTATAGTTCATATAGAAAAATACCAAGAATCTTTCCTTTTATTTGTGAGTTTTCAAAATAATGACTTGGTTATCTAGAATTTTCCAAGGGTGATCCCTTAAAAATTAGTACTCTTATGAGTTAATGGATTTAAACATATCTAAGGAGGTTTGACTGGTTACAGCTATTATTATTATTGATGTTCATATTGTCCCATCTTTAGCCAGTGGGGGATTTTCTACTGGATCCTAAATTCTTTCAATGTGCCCTCACTTCTTTTTTATAGCTCCTTGTGTTTTAGTATGACAAGATATTCCAGGATCATCTTATACATTTCGTGCCTTAGACCTGGAATCAGTCATTTCTCCAAGGAGCCCTGGTTCCTTTAGATGGAAAGTGGCATTTAGAGGCCACATTCTAGGTGCCAGGGATCTCATTGCTACTTAGTTATTTCCTGTTTCAAAGTCTTTTTCATGGACATACACACCCATACATATATAAGAGAAAATACATCATGAGTTCATACTGATACTTCCATTTTAAATTCAGGACTATAGGATTTTGGATAACCTATCTGATCTTTTATCCATTTTAACTTTTTCCCTTGCTGAAAACCATGCTTGGTTGTCCAATGTCAATGACATAATCAGTTTCTCTAACTCTTAGTATACATATAACACACTCAGTGTTTCCATATTCACATTGCTATCAAAAATTCAATTCCTGTAAACAGTCTAAGACCTTTTCTGTAGTACTTTTTGCCCTTAAGGTATATTCCTACAGAGATATACAGCCAAATTACTATGCTTTAAATTCACTTAAAATATTTTCTGTGTGGCTTGCCTCCAATACACAGTTCATTTATTTCATTTCGTTTTTGATTTTTAGGGATTGATTTTTTTAAGTTTTATTTTATTCTTATGTAAAATTTTTACATGTTTCTAAAACCAAATATGGATTCCCTGGGTGGTGCAAACAGTTAATACTCTTGGCTGCTATCCAAAAGATTAGAGGTTTGAGTCCACCCAGAGGCACTTCAGAAGAAAGGCCTGGCCATCTACATGTGAAAAATCAGCTATTGAAAACCCTGTGGAACACAGTTCTACTTTGACACACATAGGGTTCCCATGAGTGGGAATTGACTTAACAGCAACTGGATAAAGCCAAATCTAGGAAACAAGGCATATCAAGAAAAGTCTCATTTTTAGTTCTTACCAGTTTCTTTCTACCTTATTCTACTTTAGAGTCAGGACTACAGGATTTTTGTTGTGAGCTATCTTTTAAAAAAGTCTGTGTTTTATTGGAAGCAATCCTTTTATTGATTTTAAAAAACTATTAGGAAATATATTTACATGTTTGTATCACCCTCCTTTTCATAGATGAATGAAGCTTGCTATATATACTTTTCTTCACTTGCTTTTTTAATTTAACAGTATATTCTAGAGATCACCCAATAATAATAGATACAAATATTCCTAATTTCTTTTTATAACTGCACTATACTTTGTTGTGTGGTGCATTGATAAATATTTAAAATATTCATAAATGGACCAATAAAAATTTGAGGTAAATAGAGATTAACTTACCCAAGATCTCACAGATGATCCAGAGGGGATTTTTTCAACATCATTATGATATACTGTAGTAAACTATGTTCCATTATCACTGTGCACTCTGCCCAAATGGCGAAATCATAAGATTAATGTTGACGTTTCTTTACTTTCAACTTTTCATAAACATCTTTTCAGCAAATAAATCCAGAGAGAATCAATGTTTAAAAGCTCTCAGGCGATTAGTACAAGCATGCTTAACAAGGGAAACTGAAATACTCTGTTTTGATAGATGGTCATTTATCCGATTCTAAATATGTGTGGTCTGGTAAACAGCAAACAGAACTAATTAATGCACTGGACTCCAAATGGACTCAGTAGTTTTTTTCATGTAAACAATGCTATGTACTGGCGAGAACATTAGACAAATGTGATTATTCATGAATGTTTATATACACAAGAAAAATAATGTGGTTTAAATTTCAAAATAGAGTATTGATAGTCATTATAAATGAAATTCTGTTTTCCTTTATGTGCATGGTCAAAGAGAACTCTTAAGGATTTTTGTGTTAATGAAAAACATACTGTTTAGTAGGCAATCAACTAACTCAATCTACAGCAAAACATTATCCTCTATGATTCTCTAGTATTTCTGAATTCACTACCATCACATATACAAACTCATAATTATAGATAGAGATAAACTGAGTGTTTATGAATAAAATAAATCTTGAGTTTTTTGTCATAAAATTATTTAGAATTAATGTTTGTTACCAAAATGTCAAGAAAAATAAAGTTCTTTAAAAATTGTATTTGTTAGAATTTTGTATTCATTGATGAGAGCGTTTTAAATTCTCTCACAGTGATTAAGATGCATAGTCCTTGAACCACATTTTGAGAATTGCAGATCTGGAGTTAAAGCATTAGTTTTCCCTAAATAATTATCTCCCTAATAAGATAAAATAATGAATTATAAACACAGAAATTATTATTTTTGTAACTTTACTGTATTATTTACTGATGTGTAACAAATTACTCACAAATTCAGCAGCTAAAAATAACCATTATGTTACATTTCTTGTGGGTATGGAATTCAAGCATGGCTTAGCAGGTGCTTCTGCCTCAAAGCCTCTCATAAGCTGTAATCAAAGTGTCACCTGGGACTGTGTTCTCATCTGAAGGCTCACCAGTGTGAGGTTTGTGCCCAAGTTCGTTCATTTTGTTGTTGGTAAGATTCAGTTCCTTGTAGGCCATTGGACTGAGCACCTCAGTTCTTTACTGACTGTTGCCTGGACACCTCCCTCAGTTCTTTGTCATGTGGACCTCTCCACGGGGCATCTCACTATATAGCAGTAGGCCTCCCTCAGAAAGAGAGGACATCATACATGAAGAAAGCAAAAGGTCATTAAAAAGACAGGAAAGAAAGAAAAGACCAAAATAGATGTCAGAAGAGACTCTGAAACTTGCTCTTGAACGCAGAGTAGCTAAAGTGAATGGAAGAAATGATGAAGTAAAAGAGCTGAACAGAAAACTTCAAAGGGCAGCCTGTGAAGACAAAGTAAAGTATAGTAAGGAAATGTGCAAAAACCTGAAGATAGAAAACCAAAAGGGAAGAACACACTTGGCATTTCTCAAGCTGAAAGAACTGAAGAGAAAAGTCAAGCCTCGAGTTGCAATATTGAAGAATTCTATGGGTAAAACATTGAAAAACACAGGAAGACTCAAAAGAAGATGGAAGGAATACACAAAGTCACTGTATCAAAAAGAATTGGTTGACATTCAATCATTTCGGGAGGGAGCATATGATCAAGAACTGATGGTATTGAAGGAAAAAGTCTAAGCTACACTGAAGGCACTGACAAAAAACAAGGCTTCAAGAGTTGATGAAATACCAATTGAGATGTTTCAACAACAGATACAGTGGTGGAGGTGCTTATTTGTCTATGTCAAGAAATTTGGAAGACAGCTACCTGGCCAACTGACTGGAAGAGATCTATATTTGTGCCCATTCCAAAGAAAGGTGGTCCAATAGAATGCAGAAATTATTACAATATCATTAATACCACACACAAGTAAAATTTTGCTGAAGATGATGAATGTGCTTCTTAGTTCAACCAAATGTATGAGACCAAATGGACCACTTCTGCCCAAAAGTAAGAAGAAGGCAGGAACTGATAGAAGCTGGACGAATGGATATAGGGAACCCAGGGTGGAAAGGGGGAGTGTGCTGTCACATTATGGGGATTGCAACTAATGTCATAAAACAATATGTGTATAAATTTTTGAATGAGAAATTAACTTCAGCTGTAAACTTTCATCTAAAGCACAAAAATATTTTTAAAAATGTAAGAGAGGAGGGCAAAACTATAGAGATCATGAAAAGATCAGTTGTTGCCAGGGAGCCAGAGGGAGGGGGGTATTGATGACTAGGTGGAGCCCAGAGCATTTTAGGGGCAGTGAAACTATTCTCTATGATACTGTGATGGTGGACACATGACATTATGCATTTGTCAAAACCCATAGGCCTGTCAAACACAAATGGTGAGCCCTAATGTTAACTATAGACTTTAGTTAATACTAACATATGCATATTGGTTCATCAGTTGTAACAAATGTACCACAGGAATGCAAGATGTTAATAGAAGAAACAGTGGGCAGGGAGAGAGGGTATATGGGAGCTTTGCACTCGCTGCACTGTTTTTCTGTAAACCTAAAACTGCTCTTGAAAAAGTACAGATTGTTAAAAAAAAAAAAAAGTGGTTGCAGCAGTACATCAACAGGGAACTGCCAGAAATTCAAGCCAGGTTCTGAAGAGGACGTGGAATGAAGGATACCATTGCTCATGTCAGATGGATCTTGGCTGATAGCAGAGAATGCCAGAAAGATGTTTACCTGTGTTTTATATTGACGATGCAAAGACATTCAACTGAGTGGACCATAAGAAATTATGTATAACATTTGGAATAATGGGAATTCCAGAACATTTAATTGTGTTCATGTGGAACCTGTATATAGACCAAGTGACAGTTGTTTGAACAAAACAAAGGGATACTGCATGGTTAGAGGCTGATACTCGTGGAATTCATAGTCAGAATTTGGAATCCTCTTCTCTGACTCTCTGCTATTTTCCCCACAAGCCTGGGCCTACAGTGAACCCATTTCCTGGTTTCTCCAGCCAGAAAGATGGATTTTCTACTAGACTTTTCCTAAATTGTACTTTAGATGAAAGTTTACAGAACAAACTAGCTTCTCATTAAACAGTTACTACACATATTGTTTTATGACATTGGTTAACAACCGCATGACATGTCAACATTCTCCCTTCTCAACCTTGGGTTCCCTGTCCCCTCCTGCCTTCTAGTCCTTACCCCTGGGCTGGCATGCCCCTTTAGTCTCGTTTTGTTTTATGGGCCTGTCTAATATTTGGCTGAAGGGTGAACCTAAGGAGGGACCTCAGTACTAAGTTAAAAGGGTGTCTGGGAGTCATACTCTCGGAGTTTCTCCAGTCTCTGTCAGGCCAGTAAATCTGGTCTTTCTTTTGTGAGTTAGAATTTTTTCTACGTTTTTCTCTATCTCTGTCCAGGACTGTCTATTGTGATCCCTGTCAGAGTAGTCAGTGGTGGTAGCTGGGGACCATCGTGTACTGGACTAAGTCTGGTGGAGGATGTGGTAGTTGTGGTCCATTAGTACTTTGGACCAATTTTTCCCTTTTATCTTTAGTTTTCTTCAATCTCCCTTGCTGGTGAAAGGGTGAGACCAGTGGAGTATCTTAGATGGCCGCTCACAGGCTTTTAAGACCCCAGATGCTACTCACCAAAGTAGAATGTAGAAAGTTTTCTTTATAAAATATGTTACACCAATTGAGCTAGATGTTCCCCGAGACCATGGTCTGAACAGCACTCACGCCAGCAATTCAGTCCCTCAGGGAGTTTAGATGTGTCTATGGAGCTTCAATAACCTTGCCTTGTACAAGTTGTGCTGGCTTCCCCAGTACTGTGAACTATCTACCCTTCACGAAAGTTACCACTTACCTATTTTCTATTTAGTGTTTTTCCATCCCTACCCCTCCCCTCCCTCTTAACCATCAAAGATTGTTTCTTTTTGTGTATAAACCTTTTCATGAATTCTTATAGTAGTGGCTTCATACAATATTTGTCCTTTTGTGATTCACTTATTTCACTCAGCATGATATCCTCCAGATTCATCCATGTTGTGAGATGCTTTGCAGATTCATTATTGTTCTTTATTGTTGGTAATACTCCATTGTGTATATATACCATAGTTTGTTT
>NW_004444085.1:5735035-5744250 GCF_000243295.1 Trichechus manatus latirostris
CAGTCTGTAGGTTCTCTTTTGACTCTTTTGGTGAAGTCTTTTGAAGAGCATAGGTGTTTGATTTTTAGAAGATCCCAGTTATCTAGCTTATCTTTTGGGGTTTGTGCATTGATGGTTATGGTTTGTATCCTGTTAAAGCCATGTATTAAGGCCTGTAGTGTTGGTCTTATTTTTTCTTCTATGAACTTTACAGTTTTAGGCTTTATATTCAAGTCTTTGATCCATTTTGAAGTAGTTTTTGTATATGGCGTGAGGTATGGGTCCTGTTTCATTTATTTTGCAGATGGATATCCAGTTTTGCCAGCACCATTTGTTAAAAAGACTGTCTTTTCCCCATTTGATGGACTTTGGGCCCTTGTTGAGATCAGGTGACCATAGGTGAACGGATTTACATCTGGGTTCTCAATTCTGTTCCATTGGTCAATGTATCTGTCATTGTACCAGTACTGGGCTGTCTTGACAACCGTAGCTGTATAGCAGGTTATGAGGTCAGGTAGTACCAGTTCTCCTACTTTAATCTTCTTCAACAGTGGTTTACTTATCCGGGGCGTTTTCCTTTCCACATAAAGTTAATAATTCCTTTTCCATCTCTTTAAAGAATGTTGTTGGTATGTGGATTGGGATTGCATTGTATTTGAAAATTGCTTTCGATAGAGTTGTCATTTTCACAATGTTGAGTCTACGTATCCATGAACATGGTACGTTTTTCCATTTACATAGATCTCTTTTGGTTTCTTGTAGTAGTGTTTTGTTGTTTTCTTTGTATAGGGCTTCTACATCCCTGGTTAAATTTATTCCTAAGTATTTTATTTTTTTAGAGGCTATTATAAAAGGTATTGTTTTTCTGATTTCCTTTTGTCATTCTCTATTGGTGTACAGGAATCCAACTGATTTTTGTATGTTTATCTTGTATCCTGCTACTCTGCTGAATCTTTCTATTAGTTCCAGTACTTTTCTTGTGGAATCTTTTGGGTTTCCTGTGTATGCTATTATATCATCTACAAATAGGGAGAGTTTTACCTCTTTATTACTAATTTGGATGCCCTCTATTTCTTTTTCTTGCCTTATTGCTCTAGCTAGGACTTCCAGCACAGTGTTAAATAGGAGCTATGACAAACGGCATCCTTGTCGTGTTCCTGTTCTCAAGGGGAATGTTTTCAGCCTCTCTCCTTTAAGAATGATGTTGGCTGTTGGTTTTATATATATGCCCTTCATTATGTTGAGGAATTTCCCTTCTATACTTATTTTATTGAGAGTTTTTATCAACAATTAATGTTGGACTTTTTCGAATGCTTTTGCTGCATCAGTTGATATGATCATGTGGTCCTTTTATTTATGTAGTGGATTACGTTGATTGATTTTCTAATGTTGAACTGTCCTTGCATAGGTGGTATGAATCCTACTTGGTCATGGTGTATTATTTATTTATTTATTTTTTTGATATGATGCTGAATTCTATTGGCTAGAATTTTGTTGAGAATTTTTGCATCTATATTCATGGGAGATATTGGTCTGCAATTTTTTTGTTGTTGTTGTTGGCATCTCTGCCTGGTTTGGCTATCAGGGTTATGCTGGCTTCCTAGAATGAATTCAGAAGTATTGTTTCCTTTTCTATGTTCTGTAACAGTTTGAGTGGTACTGGTGTAAGATCTTCTCTGAATGTTTGGTAGAATTCTCCAGTGAAGCCATCTGGGCCAGGGCTTCTTTTTGTTGGGAATTTTTTTTTATATTACCTTTTCAATCTCTTGTTATGCATCTGTTCAGATTTTCAATAATTTTGCATTAGTTTGGGTAGGTGGTGTATTTCTAGAAATTTGTCCATTTCCTCTAGGTTTTCAAATTTGTTGGAGTATAGTTTTCATAATACTCTGTAATGATCATTTTTTTATTTCAGTTGAGTCTGTTATAATGTCCCCCATTTCATTTCTTATTTGAGGTATTTGCATCCTCTTCTGATTTTCTTTTGTCAGTTTGTCCAGGGTTTTGTCAATTTTGTTGATCCTTTCAGGGAACCAACTTTTGGGTTTTTTGATTCTTTGTATTGTTTTTCTAGTCTCTATTTCATTTATTTCTGCTCTGATCTTTATTATTTCCTTTCTTCTGGTGGCTGTGGGCTTCTTTTGCTGTTCTCTTTCTATTTGTTTGAGTTCTGTAGCTACTGTTTTGATTTAGTCCCTTCTTTTTTGATGTGTGCATCTATTGCTATACATTGACCTCTGAGTACTGCCTTTGCTGTGTTACAAAGGTTTTGGTATTGTATGTTCATTCTCATCTGTTTCTGGGAATTTTTTTATTCTATCTCCGATTTCTTCTTTTACCCGGTGTTTTTAAAGCAGAGTGTTATTCAATTTCCAAGTAATTAATTTTTTTCCTTGCTATTCCTGTTGTTAATTTCTACTTTGATGACCTTGTGGTCAGATAAGATATTTTGTATTATGTCAATGTTTTGAATTTTGTTGAGGGTTGCTCTGTGGCCTAAGATGTGGTCTACTCTGGAGAATGTTCCATGTGCGTTGGGAAAGAATGTGTACTTTGCAGCTGGTGGGTGGAGTGTTCTATATGTGTCTATGAGATCTAGTTAGCTGATTGTGTTCTTTAGATGTTCTGTATCTTTGCTAAGTTTCTTTCTAGATGTTCTGTCTTTACTGAGAATGGTGTGTTGAGGTCTCCTACTATTATTGTGGAACTGTCTGTTTCTCTTTTCAGTACTGTTAGAGTTTATTTTATGTATTTTGGAGCCCTGTCATTGGGTGTGCAGATATTTATTATGGTTATGTCTTCACGATGAATCAGTCCTTTATTCATTATATAGTGCCCTACTTTGTCTTTTATCTATTTTATCTGAGATCAGTATTGCCACTCCTGCTCTTTCTTGGTAGTTGTTTGCTTGATATATATATTTTTTGCATCCTATGATTTTTAATAAATTTGAGTCTTTGCTTCCAAGGTGAGTCTCTTGTAGACATCATATTGATGCATCCTGTTTCTTTATCCAGTCTGTCACTCTTTGTCTCTTTATGGGTGCATTTAGGCCATTTATGTTCAGCATAATTAATGATAGGTGCGAGTTTATTGTTGTCATTTTGTAATGCTTTTTTCGTGCTGCAGATATTTTCTTTGTTCCTCTTATTCTCCTGTGTTTGTGAATTTTTTTCCATTTCTTTTGTTTTTGTAGATTTTTTTCCTGAGACTTTATTTTTTCTTCTTTATTTTGATAAGTAGATTTGTTAACTTTGTTTGTGATTACCTTGAAATTTACCATTCTCTTCTTAGGTTTGTACCAGTCTATTATTACTTGGTATTGCCTTGCCTTCCTCTCCATTAGAAGGTTCTATATCTACACAGTTTATTCCCTCTTCTATTGTTCTGACATTGTCATTTGCAGATTAACCTCTCTGGTTCCGTGTTGTAAATCTTTTGGTTTTGAATAGTCCTTGAGAGTTCATTTCCTAGGTTGGTATCTGGCTAGTCTGATCTTATGGCCTTGATTAATTCTGTGTTCCTATGTTGTTTGTTCTCAAACCAAAGGAGTACCTTTAATAATTCTTGTAAATTTTGCTTGTTTTTTACATATTCCTTTAATTTCTGTTTATCTGGAAATGTCCTAATTACAATGTCATATTTGAACAAGAGTTTTCCAGAATGTATTATTCTTGGTTGGCAATTTTTTTCTTTCAAGGTTTTGTATATGTCATCCCATTGCCTTCTCACCTGTATTGTTTCTGCCGAGTAATCAGAGCTTAGTCTTATTGTTTTCGCTTTGTATGTGACTTTTTTGTTTTTCTCGAGCTGCTCTCAGGATTCTTTCTTTGTCTTTGGTTTTAGCGAGTGTGATTATGATATGCCTTGGTGATTTTATTTTGTGGTATGTTCTGTGTGGGATTATTTGAGCTTCTTGAATGGTCAGCTTTTCAGCTTTCATGATGTCAGGGAAGTTTTCTGCCAGTAATTCTTCAATGATCCTCTCTGCATTTTCTGTTTTCTCCCCCTGTTCTGGAACTCTGATCACTCACAGATTTTTGCTTTTAATTGTATTTCACGTAATTTTTAGAGTTTCTTCTTTCTTTTTTCTGATTTTTCCTCAAAATTGTATCCAAGTATTTGTCTTCAATTTTGCTGATCCTGTCTTCCATTGTTTCAAACCTGCTCCTCAGCCCTTCTATGACACTGTCCTTTTCTGAAATCTTGTTATCTTTTGAATTTCTAATTGCTGATTTTGTATGATTTCTAGTGGTGAATTTATTTTGACATTTTGTTCCTGTATTATTTTCCTGAATTATTGCATTGTTTTGTCTGTCTGCCTTTTCCATGAATTTGTCTTTTTTCCCCTAATTTTTGTCCGCTTTTTTGCTTCAACTCTTAGATAGCTCTGAATATTAGAGATTTGAATTCCCTATCAAGTAGTTCTAGTGCCTTTTCTCCTTCTGGAAAATCATCTGGTGTTTTATTTTGAATGCCTACTGGAACCATCCTGTCCAGTTTTTTAATATATTTTGATATTGTCTACTTCTTCAGGACATTCAGTAGTTATTTTCCTCATTTACTGTTTGTAGATGTTTGTTTCATCCTGATTTTTTGTTTTATTTGTTTATGTCTGAGCTGGTGGACTGTGTGTTCTTTGTTGTTTGCTCATCTTTGGGTATGATGCTTTTCCCCTCCTTGTCCAATGGACAGGGCCAGTTGCTCTACTATGGTGCAACAGGGCAGGTCAAGCTGACGGGGAGGGGCTGGGATGGTTTCTTTTTGGCACGTACTGGGATTTATAGGTCACAGGGCAAATTCCAGTAGGCTGTACCTGTGTTGCTCAGGGGTGTGATGTTCAGCACACAGTGCAGGCAGGAAGGAGGGAGGAGGAAGTTTGTGATGTGTTGAGCTAGGATAGGTATGGAAAAAAGAGAGAGAGGAGAGAGAAACCGGAGCCAGAAGATCAAACAAAAAAGTGCTGAGAGAGCTTGCCCTTGGAGTGGAGAGACAAGAAATTAAGACATGAAGAAAAACAAAAAGGAAAAATAGAAAAAAATTAATTAAAAGTAGATAAATAAAAACAACAAAAGAAATGACCCCAGGAATCCCACCAGCCAGCAGGGGAAGTGGCTCCCATGCCTGTCTAGAAGGGGTGGAGATGGCATACAGCGCCAGGTATTCAGGAGACAGAAAAAGAAGGAAAGCAGAATGAGATGAGAAAGTGAGAAAGGAAGAAAAACAAAAAGGAAAAGAGAAAAGAAAAATAAGTAAATGAACAAAAGAAAGGCCCCCAGGAATCCTACTGGCACAGCTGCACAGATCAGGGAGGTGGCTCCCAAGCCATGCAGTACAGCCTGGCTATAAGCAGCAGAGATGGCACACAGCATCAGGTATTCAGGAGACTGGAATAGAAGGTAAGTAGAGAGAGACAAGAAACTGAGAAATGAGAAAGGAAAAAAGAAAAAAAAAACTTCCCCAGGGATTCCACTGGCACGGCTGTGCAGACTGGGAAAGTGGCCTCCAAGCCTTGCAGTACAGCCTGGCTAGAAGGGGATTCCCAAGCCTCGAAAAGAAAAGGAAAACAAACAAACAAACAAAACAAAATAAAGAAAGGCCCCAGGGATTCCACCAGCATGGTGGTGTGGACCAGGGAAACAGTTCCCTGGCTGAGTGGTGCTTCACAGCCTGTTAAGAAGAAGCAAAGATGCCACACGGAGCCAGGTGTTGTAGAGAAAGGAAGGAGAGGAAGTGAGAGGCAGGGAAGAAACCAAAAGAAGCTGAAAAAAAGCAACACCAGCAACAACCAAATGGCACTGAAGGAGCCAGCCAGCGTGGGCAAGGTGAATCCAAGTGGCACAGAGCAGTCGCCTACCGGGCCAACGTCACTCAGCCTGCTGGGAAGTGGCAGAGGCTGAGCAGGGGGAAGAAGGGTGGGGGTGGGAAAGTGTATATCACTGGTTACCGGGTGCCCTGTCTCCTGCTGAGAGCTCCATGAAGCTGCTTTCCTGTACTCCCTGCCTGCCGATCTCCAACAGGAGTCCAAGACAGCGAATCCATGCTGCGTTAGCTGATAGAGGACCTCTGCTCGTATGTCTCCTTGATCTCTGTTCTTTATCAGGTTCTTATTCTATTCGATGCTTGGTTGAGTTCTCTATCTCTTCATTTGAAGCTTAGGGTTCCAGGATTGACGTTTGTCTCTGTTTCACTTAGTTTTTTGGGTCTTTGCTGTGGAGGGATGGTGTGGTGCTTCTGTCTATAGCACCATGTTGGCTTTGCTTCCTTTTTTTATTGTACATTAGGTGAAAGTTTACACAGCAAATTAGTTTCTCGTGCGATAGTTTGTACATAAAGAGTTCCATGATATTGGTTTCATTCTCCACAATGTGTCAGCACTCTCCCCTTCTCTACTCTGGGTTCCCCGTTTTCCTTTCGTCCTGATTTTCTACCCGTTACTGCCTTCTCATCCTTGCTTTTGGGCAAAAGTTGCCATTTTGATTTCATATAATTGATTGTTCTAAGGAGTAAGTTCCTCTCGGGTGTTATTTTTTATTTTATGGGCCTGTCTATTGTTTGGCTGAAAAGCAGTCTCTGGGAATGTCTTCAGTTCCAGGTCAGAAGGGTGTCTTTGGGCCACAGTGTCAGGGTTCCTCCAGCCTTTGTTAGACCAGTAAGTCTGGTATTTTTTGTGAATATGATGTTTTTTCTACATTTTTCTCCTGCTCTGTCTGGGAACTACTATTGTGATCCCAGTCAGAGCAGTTGGTAGGGGTAGCCAGGCGCTGTCTAGTTCTTCTGGTCTCAGAGTCATGTAGGCTGTGGTTCATGTGGTCCATTAGACCTGTGGACTACTTGCTCCTTTGAGCCTTTGGTTGTCTTCACTCTCCTTTGTTCCAGGC
Source organism: Trichechus manatus latirostris (assembly GCF_000243295.1). Taxonomy (NCBI): domain Eukaryota; kingdom Metazoa; phylum Chordata; class Mammalia; order Sirenia; family Trichechidae; genus Trichechus; species Trichechus manatus. The sequence goes on from NW_004444085.1 coordinate 5,741,896, forward strand.
AGTAAGAGACAAGTAGTTGTATCTTAGATGGCTCCTTTCAAGCTTTTAAGATCCCAGGTGCTACTCACCAAAGTAGGATGCAGAACTTTGCCTTTATGAACTATGCTGTGCGAATTGACATAGATGTCCCCAGAGCCTACGGTCCTTTGCCTTTGGACCAAGGAACTTCGTCCTGCAAGGTGTTTCATTATGTCTAAGAAGGTGCCCTGACTGTGGCCCTTGTGTGCTCTATTGTCTATATTGATATATAAGCAGCACCTATACTTATGTATGTAGAAATATCCACCACCAAACCTTTATATGCAGGTGGGTGTGTTGCCTTACACCCTCCCATGCCTCTTGGCATACCTATCTACCTATGTGCCTTTTCGTAGATTGTTGATTGTTAATAATATTGTTGCAAGATTGCCTATGCTATAGTAATTACTGTTGTTGCCCTTTTTTCTTGCATTCTTCTCAGTGTCCTCCCTTGCCTTGTTCATCTTTTGCTGACTTCCCCCATATTGTGTACTGCCTTTCCCATAACCAATATTAACACATGTCTTCTATTTGGTAACACTTCCCCCCATCCCTGGTAAAAATCAAAGAATTTCTTTTTTTCTGTGTATAAACTTTTTCTTGTTTCTTTCTAATAGTGATCTCATACAATATTTGTCCTTTTGTGATTGACTTATTTCATTCAGCATAGTGTCCTCCAAATTCATCCATTATTCTTTATCACTACATACTATTCCATTGTGTGTATGTACACAATTTGTTAATTCATTCATCTGTTGATGGGCACTTAGGTTGTTTCCATTTTTTTGGTACAGTGAATAATGCTGCAATGAATATGGTTGTATATATGTCTATTTCTTTAGGGTATATACCTAGGAGTGGGATTGCTGGAGCATATGGTACTTCTATTTCTAGCTTTTTTAAAAAACCAACATACCATTTTCCGTAATGGTTGTAACATTCCCACTAGCAGTGTATGTTTTTGTTGTAAGGTGCTGTTGAGTCGGTTCCAACTTGTAGCAACCCTATGTACAACAGAACGAAACACTGCCCAGTCCTGTGCCATCCTCACAATAGTTGTTATGCTTAAGCCCATTGTTCCAGCCACTGCATCAGTTCACCTTGTTGAGAGTCTTCTTCTTTTTCATTGGCCCTCTACTTTACCCCGCATGATGTCCTTCTTCAGAGACTGATCCCTCCTGATAACATGTCCACAGTATGGGAGACGTAGTCTTGCTATTCTTGCTTCTAAGGAACATTCTGGTCATATTTCTTCCAAGACAGAATTGTTTGTTCTTTTGGCAGTCCATGGTATAGTCAATGTTCTTCACCAACACCACAATTCAAAGGCATCAATTCTTCTCCGATCTTCTTTATTCATTGTCCAGCTTTCACTTGCACATGAGGCAATTGAAAAACACTATGGCTTGGGTCAGACGCATCTTACTTTTCAAGGTGACATCTTTGCTTTTCAACACTTTAAAGAGGTCTTTTGCAGCAGATTTGCCCAATGCAATGTGTCTTTTGATTTCCTGACTGCTGCTTCCATGGATGTTGATTGTGGATTCAAGTAAAATGAAATCCTTGACAACTTCAATCTTTTGTCCATTTATCATGATGTTGCTTATTGGTCCATTTGTGAGGATTTTTGTTTTCTTTATGTTGAGGTGTAATCCATACTGAAGGCTGTGGTCTTTGATCCTCGTCAGTAAGTGTTTCAAGTCCTCTTCACTTTCAGCAAGCAAGGTTGTGTTATCTGTATATCACAGGTTGTTAATGAGTCTTCCTCCAATCATGATGCCCAGTTCTTCTTCATATAGTCCAGCTTCTAAGATTATTTGTTCGGCATACAGGTTAAGTATGGTGAAATGATACAACCCTGATGCACACCTTTCTTGACTTTAAACCATGCAGTATCCCCTTGTTCTGTTCAAACGACTGTCTCTTGGTCTATGTACAGGTTCCTCATGAGCCCAATTAAGTGTTCTGGAATTCCCATTCTTCACAATGTTATCCGTAATTTGTTATGATCTACTCAGTCGAATGCCTTTGCATAGTCAATAAAACACAGGTAAACATCTTTCTGGAATTCTCTGTTTTCAGTCAGAATCCATCTGACATCAGCAATGATATCCCTGGTTCCATGTCCTCTTATGAATCCAGACTACATTTCTGGCAGTTCCCTGTGGATATACTGCCGCAGCTGCTTTTGAATGATCTTCAGCAAAATTTTACTTGCATGTGATATTAATGATACTATTCAATAATTTCTGCATTTGGTTGGATCACCTTTCTTGGGAATAGGCATAAATATGGATCTCTTCCAGTCGGTTGGCCAGGTAGCTGTCTTCCAAATTT
>NW_004444085.1:5744350-5779775 GCF_000243295.1 Trichechus manatus latirostris
TTTTTTGCCAATGCCTTCAGTGCAGCTTGGACTTCTTCCTTTAATACCATTGGTTTTTGGTACCATTCTTTTTGGTATAGTGACTCTGTGTATTCCATCCATCTTTTTTTAATGCTTCCTGCATTGTTTAATATTTTCCCCATAGAATCCTTCACTATCGCAACTCGAGGCTTGAATTTTTTCTTCAGTTCTTTCAGCTTGAGAAATGTTGAGTGTGTTCCTTCCCTTTTGGTGTTCTAATTCCTGGACTTTGCACATGTCATTCTAATACTTTGTCTTCTTGAGCCGCCCTTTGAAATCTTCTATTCAACTCTTTTACTTCATCATTTCTTCCTTTCACTTTAGCTATTTGACATTGAAGAGCAAGTTTCAGAGTCTCTTCTAACATTCATTTTGGTCTTTTCTTCCTTTCCTGTCTTTATAATGACCTGTTGCTTTTTTCATGTATGATGTCCTTCCACAACTTGTCTGGTCTTCGGTCATTAGTGTTCAATGCATCAAATCTATTCTTGAGATGGTCTCTAAATTCAGGAGGGTTATGCTCAAGGTCGTACTTTGGTTGTCGTGGACTTTTTATAATTTTCCTCAGTTTCCACGTGAACTTGCATATGAGCAATTGATGGTCTATTCTGCAGTCGGCCCCTGGGCTTGTTCTTACTGATGATATTGAGCTTTTCTGTCGGTAGTCAGCAGAGTATAAGAATTCTAATATCCCACAACCTCTCCAACATTCGTTATTTTTTGTTTTTTGTTTTTGATTAGTGCCAGTAATGTTGGTGTGAGATAGTATCTCATTATAGTTTGATTTGCATCTCTCTAATGGCTAATGATCGAGAGCATTTCTTTATGTGTTTTTTAGCTGCCCAAAAGTCTTCTTTGTTGAAGTGTCTGTTCATATCCTTTGCCCATTTTTTAATCGGGTTGTTTGTCATTTTGTTGTTGACGTGTTGAAGTTTTCTATAAATTTTAGAGATAGACCCTTGTCGGATATGTTGTAGCTAATTTTTTTCCCCAATCTGTAGGTTCTCTTTTTTACTTTTTTGGAGAATTATTTTGATAAGTATTAGTGTTTAATTTTTAGAAGATCCCGGTTATAATTTCTTCCTCTGGAATGTTTTCTGGTTCTTTATTTTAGTCACTTGCTGGAACCCTCTTGTTCTGCTTCTTCATGTGATTTGGTCGTCTGTTGTCTCCAAGGCATCAAGAAGTTATTATATTTATTTGTTTATTATACGTTTATTTACTTTGTCTTGAATTTTTGTTTTGTTTTGATATATCCAAGTAGACTTGGCATGTATGCTACTTTGGTTACTAATGTGGCCACGTTGAAGCTCTTACCTCCTGTCTTTGGGTGGGTGAGGCAGTGACTGGGTGTGTGAGCACAGCTCTCTGTTTGCTGATCTTGTGGGGAAGCTGAGGAGGTAGCTCACAATTCTGGTGAGGTGATATATCCATCGGGCCAGTCACCTGGCCGTGGTTGTAGGGAGCATTCTCACTGGTGGCTGTTTTGGGTTTTTGTGTATGCTTTGCTGGTACCAGGTGGTGGGGGCAAGGGTGTCCGGGTCATCGGCTACTGGGTGAATGGTGTGGAAACTCTCATGGAGGGTCCTGGGTGGGCAGGGCTGTGCAGAATTGTTTAGAGTGGGCACAAGCCTCCAGTTGCAGGGGAGTGTAAAGCGGGGGGCAAGGCAAAGGGGATGTTGACTGTCCACGTCTGTCTTGTTGTAGGGTGTGCTCCTGTCCACTAGAGCACGTGGCAGGGGTGTTGTGCAGCTGGTTCTCCAGCCCCTGGCGCAAGTGGCTATAGGGAATAGGAGGCACCACCGGTCCTTGGATCCCTAGCATGGTGGCTGGAGGGAGTATGAGGCACCACCAGACCTCTGGCCCCCACAGCAGATAGCTGGAAGGAGTAGTAGGTGTTACAGGTCCATGGGCTCCCAGAGCGAGTGACTGAGTGAAAGGGTGGGCGCCTCCAGTCTAGATGCTCCTGACTTGGGGTGTGGGGCAGTGGTGGGAGCTGCTGGACCGCAATGGTGTGTGGGAAGGAGGAATGGGCAAGGGAGGTGGGGGAGTCCTATAGGCCCACCAACCTCTGGCATGAAGGCTGAGGTGGGCACGGCGGGTGAGGTATGTGCACTTAACTTTCACAGGGCAGGAATCACTCCTGCCTGGCTCTCGACTTGAGTGCAAAGTGGCTCCTGCTTGGCTGCACTATGTGATGGGGGTTTGCCTGGGCACACTGTGCAGGTTCGGCTAGCATGGTTCTGGCCATCCACAATTCTCCGTGTCTGTTTTTGTACTGTCTCTCCTTCCACTTGGTGCTTAGTCTGATTCTTCAGCCTTTTGTTTGATGCTTCGAGTTCCTAAGTTGTCATCTATATCCGATTGTCATCTATATCTGATTGACTTGTTTTCTCAGGTCTTTGTTGTAAGAGAGACATTATGAAGCCCCTGACTAGGTCCACCATCTTGGACCTCCTTCTGCTACCAGTCTTTTAGCCTCCAGTGTTGCTGCCCAGGGACTGGAGCTGTCTGCAGGAAAAAACAAATCAGCAAATTCTTCTCTGTGCAAGCCACTTCTCCAAGTTGTGACTCCCTTTCAGAGTCTTCCTGTTTTTATTTATTTTTCAGGGTCTTTAGGTAGTTGTTTTTTGAAATTTTTTCAGAGTTTTTAGTTGTAAAGGGATTATCTGTAGTGGGCTTATGCCACCATAGTGGACCTAGAACCATACTTTTTAAGTAAGCTGATCCTGATCTTTCTTATTGCACTATAGATAGATCTTTTCCATCTTTCATATATATATATATATATACATACATACACACACATAAGGATGAATATACACATATATATTAGGATGAATGTACATATTAAGATGAATATATATATTGTTGTTGTTAGGTGCTATTGAGTCATTGCCAACTCATAGCAACCCTATGAAAAACAAGATGAAACACTGTCTGGTCCTGCACCCTCCTCACAATTGTTGTTATGCTTAAGCCCATTGTTGCAGCCACTGTGTCAATCCATCTCACTGAGGGTCTTCTATATTAGGATGAATATATATATGGGGATGAGTATATATAAACCAAAAACCAGACTCGTTACCTTCGAGCTGATTCCAACTCATAACGACCTTATAGAGCAAAGTAGAACTCCCCATAGGGTTTCCAAGCAGAAGCTGGTGGATTCAAACAGCTGAGCTCTTAACCACTGCACTACCAGAGCTCTCTCTATATATTTATTAGGTATATATTGTTGTTGTATGGTGACATTGGGTCAATTCCAGCTCATAGAGGCCTCATGATTAGAACTGCCTCACAGAGTTTTCTAGACTATAATCTTTATGGGAGCAGATCACCAGGTCTTTTCTTCCATGGAGTTGCTGGGGGGTTCAAATTATCAACCTTTTGGTCAGCAGCTGAGGACTTACCTGTTGCACCACCAGGGCTCCTTTATATATACATATATAGATACATATATATACATATATAGATACATATATATACATAAGGAGATGAAATATATATATAAATATTTATATATAAAATTTATATATATATTTCATCTCCTTATGTATATACACACACACACTTGTGTGTATTCTTGAAGATATGTCACGATAATTTATATCCTCAAGAACATAAAAATAAATCACTGAATAAATGGACGTCCAAGACAGTTTTCTGTTACATTATTGAAAAATACTTGGTAAGTTTTCCCAGAATGTAAAACATTTTCTATCTTTAAATTTATATATCTTTCTCAGAAATATTTAGACATGCTGAAATTTTTTCCGAGAATTGTAGCAATAATTTTCAGATGCTATAGCCTCCATGAACATAGAATGGATCTCTTAGCTAGGAGTACCCTGCTATGTTGTTTGGTAGCTGATTAGCTTGTATTGTACTGAGCTGACTTGTACTGAGATTCAGAGATATAATTGGGTGACTAATTACGGTGGTTGAATTGAAAACATTTTTGTGCATTTCACTATTGAAGAGTTAACAGGAATTCAGTACACAATACATTTCTCATGTTTTTATCAACTGTTTATGTTCTCTTTAGTAAGAATGAAAACATTCTATGGGTTTGGTGAAGGAGCTCTCGTGGCATAGTAGTTAAGGGCTCACTGCTAACCAAAGTTGGTGGTTTGAACCCACCAGCCACTCCATGGGAGAAAGATGTGGCAGTCTGCTTCTGTAAAGATTACACCCTTGGAAACCCTATGGGGAAGTTCTACTTTGTTCTATAGGGTCACTATGAGTTAGAATCAACTTGACAGCAGTGGTAGACCCAGACAAACCAAAATCTCATGGAACACAACCCCTTCAAGAATTTGGATGGGAATTCTGTTGTGATGAGAGATAAGACACCTCAGCAAGAGAGACCTTTTCAGCTTTAGATGAATTCTTTCCAGCCATTTACTGTTGAGTTGATTCTGATTCATGGTGACCCCGTGTGTATCATAGTACAACTGTGCTCCATAGGGTTTTCAATGACTGATTTTTTTGGAAGTAGGTTGCCATGCCTTTCTTCTGAGGCACCTCTGGGTGGATTCGACCTCCAACCTTTCGGTTAGAAGCTGAGCACTTAAATGTTTGTACCACCCAGAGACTCTGAATTGTATTCAAAGCCCTGGGTTTCTTGGAAGCAGCATCAGAAAGAAGAGTGCTGAACATGAAAGTGGATAGTTGTAGATTTTGGGAGGCCAATAAATTAATGGTTTAATCTACCTCACCCCATCAGGAAGGTAGAGCACAAATCTGAAGGTATCACAATTTAACATCCAAGCAGTTGAGATGATTAATCTGCCAAAAACATGCATTGAGGATTTAGGGATGCTTCAGGAACTATTTTAAATATAAAATTACTATGCCTTTTGAGCCCTATGGTTTTTTTCCCTAGGTGATTCTGAATAATGCCATAATGATACTATGAGAAATAGTTACAAGAGGTGTTAACTGATCAGTAATATGGTGTCCATTTATGAAACCATCGGTTGTACAGGAGCACCTGATAATTTGAAAAGTGGTCTGTCTTAGTTTTCTAGTGCTTCTATAACAGAAATACCACAAGTGGGTAGCTTTAACAAACAGAAATGTACTTTCTCACAGTTTAGAAGGTTAGAAGTTCAAATTCAGGGTATCGTCTCTAGAGGAAGGCTTTCTTTCTCTGTTGGCTCTGGGGGAAGGTCCTTGTTTCTTTTCAGCTTCTATTTCTTGGTTCCTTGGAAATCTCATGTAGAGTGGCATTCATCTTTCCCCATTCATGTTTGCTCACTTGGTTGCTTGCTCAATCATCTCTTTTTATATCTCAAAAGAGATTGACTTAAGACACACCCTACGCTAATACTGCCTCATTAATGTAACAAGAAAATTCATTCCAAAATGGGATTATAACCACAAGTATAGGGGTTAGGATTTACAACACTTATTTCAGGGGAGGCAAAATTCAATCCATAATATTGTCGAAGGAAAAACTGGAGATATCTTTCATTACCAACTTTTCATTTTTATTATTTTCACAGAATAACTCTGATATTATTAAAATTTCTATGGAAAATTGATCACTTTTGTCTTTCCATGGGATTTTCCTTATTTTAAAAAATTAATTGTAGAATCCTGGGAAGATGGCAACATAAACATACATTTGTTCCAACCTTCTCCTACAAATACAACAAGGAATTGGTGCTTGGCTTTGAGGGACTCTGAATGAGGGAGCAGAGGACAGCAAGAATCAATGAATCAACAAAGAGTTGCATAAGGTAAGAAAATTGCTTCTCCCACCATCCCTACCCCTCCCCTCAGCCATGCAGGCCAGGAGCTGCTGGGAACTGGATAAGCAGCTCCAGCAAAAGAGCCTGCTTCCCTAACCACACCACCTACCTGTGCAAAGAGACAGGACCCCAAGCTTCTGCTCTGAAGTCAGTAAGGCAGACCTCCCTGGGGGTCCATTTGGAGCATGCCAACACCTCCCCTACCCAGACACAGTCAGCAGCAAGGCTGCTGTGAATTGCTTCAGAAGGCCCCTGCAGTGTAGTCTGCTCCCATAGTCAACACTCTACCTACCTCTCTGTGCACCCCATAGCTCAGGCTCCCAAAACTAACAGGACAGACCTCCCTGGGTGTCAATTTGGGTTTGCCTGTCCCCCCTTCCGGTTGGAGCTGAGGACGACTGAGGCTGCTGTGTGTTAGGAAACAAATGTCTTGAGTGCAGGCTGCACTCAGAGACAGCAATCTGCCCGGGAGACTCTTATAGCAACAAGGCAGATCTCTCTATGGGTCCAATCAGAGCGTGACAGCCCCTCCCCAATCTGGGCACAGGTAGCCGCCAGGCTCCTGCTGATTTCTACAGAAGGCATGCTTTAACGGAGTCTGCTCCCAATGGCAGCACTCTCCCTGACTCCCTGCACGCCCCATAGCTTAGGCTTGTGAAACCAACAAGGCAGACCTCTCTAGGGTCCGTTTGGTTCTCTCTGCTCCTCCTTCCGGTCAACACTGAGGGCTGCTGTTTGAGACCGCTGTTTTCTAGGAAGGAGGCATCTTGAGTGGAGGCTACCCCCACAGCAAGGGTGGGCATCTGATGACAAGGCAGACCTTGTGGGACCATTCAGAGTGTGAAAGTCCCTTCCACACCCAGTAACTGTCCGCTGCTAGACTTATATGAACGCCTACAGCCGGTTCCCTAGAGTGGAGACAGGAGGCAGGTCACCTAAGAGAAGACTGCCCCCCACCCAACCTCACAGAGCCACTGGGGCTCTCAAACCAACCACACAGATCTCTTGGAGGCACTTCTGAGGAACTCCAGCCCCTTTTCCTCCTGAAAGGGAGGAAAGTCTTTCCGTGCTTCCCCTAAATACCTGCTCAAATATACACAGCCCCAACAGAATGGGGAAAGAAGCCTTGGACAAAATTGGAGAGCAACACCCAGCCACGAGGGGGCTTGCTGGGTGTAGGTTTTCTCACTAAAAATGTAGTTGCAGAAACAGAGAAGGGGAGTAATAACCAGAGAGAGAGGAGTACGCTCCCCAGTAGACAGATTGATTAGCGTGTGACATATCGTCTAAGTGACAGTGCCCGCTGGTGGACTGATTGACCACAACGTGTTCTGTGGTGTGCAGATGTTGAAAACTGAAAATTGAGATCTGGAGCTTTCCAATCCTAATTAAACCAGGAAAGGAGAAAGAGTTATCACTGAGAGGGAGAGGAAATGGTAAGCATGGACAAGTATAAGGGCTAGCAGTAAGTTATTTATGCTTTATTATTCTAATTGTTTTGTCCTTCATACTTTTTAATGACAAATGTATGAAACGCAAAGATTAAATTATGTTACAGGGCACATGAAATATACAAACATAATTAGTGATAACAACAATAAAATGGGGGTAGAAGAGGAAAGGTATAGGTATAAAATTTCTTTATGTTACTGAAGTTTAATTGCCACCAACTTACCCTAGGATGTTATAAATACAAGCTATTAAATGTAATATTCATGGTAACCACTAAGAAAACATATAAAAAACATACACAAAAGGAAAAGAGACAGGAACAAAAATGACTCACTATAATTAATCATCAAAACACAAAAGCAAGCAGTAGTAAAAGACAAAGACAAAGAAGGCTTAAGACACACTAAAAGCAAATAGCAAAATATCGTAAGTCACCTCATCAGTACAGGTAGTCCCCAACCTATGACATATTCAAGTTATAATGAACTGTACTTATGACTGTCTTCTTTTTTTTACATCTTATCATTAGTAATATGTACTACTTACAATGTTGCAGCGTGTTATTTGCTAATGTCATCATATCTGTAAGTTTATATGTAACGTTTCCAATCTCCAAAGACAACTAGAGATTAGATTTATAGAGATACTGATAATAAAAGGTAATAATAATGAAAACTAAAAAAAAGTAATATTCAACTTACATCAGAACCAACTTACAATGGAGTCATTGGAACAGAACCCAGTCTTAAGATGGAGACTACCCATTATTTCAGTGAATGTAAACGCATAAAATGCTCCAATTAAAAGGCAGAAAGTGGCAGAATGAATTAAAAAAAGAACATGATCCAACTATACGCTGTTCACAAGAGACACACTTTGGACTCAAGTACACAAATAGGTTGAAAGTGAAAGTATGGAAAAAATATTCCATGAAAATAATAACCAAAAAGGAGCTGGAATGACAATCTTAATATTAGACAAAGTAGCCTTTAAGACAAAATCTGTGAGAAAAGATAAAATCGGATTTATATAGTGATAAGAGTCAATTCATCAGGAAGATTTTACAATTATAAATATGTATTCACCCAACATCAGAGTACCTAAATCTATAAAGCAAACACTGATAGAATTGAAGGGAGAAATAGACAGCACAACATTAATAGTTGGAGAATTCAATACAGGCTTTCAATATTGGGCAGAACATCTAGAAAGAAGATCAACAAGGAAACAAGACCTGAATGACACTATAAACTAACTAGAAGTAATAGACATGTATAGAACACTCCACCCAACAGCACAACATACATTCAACTCCAGTGCACATGAATCATTCTCCAGAATAGACCATATGTTAGGTTGCAAAGCAAGTGTCAATAAGTTTAAAAGATTGAAGTCACACAAAGTATTTTCTCTGACCACAACAGAGTAAAGCTAGAAATCAATAACAGAAAAATAACTGGAAAATATACAAACATATGGAATTTAAACAACAAACTATTAAATTACCAATGAGTCAAGGAAGACATTTAAAAGAGAAATCAGAAATCTTAGAGTCAAATGAATATGAAAGTGAAACATACCAAAACATATAGGATGCCGTGAAGGCAGTACTCAGAAGGAAACTTATAACAATAAATGCCTACATGAAAAAAGAAGAAAGATCTCAAATCAACAGCCTAATTCAACAATGTGAGGAACTGGAATAGAAGAGCAAACTAAGCCTACACCAACCAGAAGAAAGGAAATAACAAAGATTAGAACAGAAGTAAACAAAATTGGAAAACAGAAAAATAATACAGACAATCAACAAAACCAGAAGTTGGTTCTTTGAAAAGATCAAATTGACAAATCTTTAGCTAGACTGACAATGAAAAAAAAAAATGAAAAAAATAACCAAAATAAGTAACAAAAAAGGAGACATTACAATTGACCTGATAGAAATGCTCATGGTCATTACGCGTTAGAGAGATACAGATTAAAACTACAATGAGATATCATCTCACCCAAACAAGGCTAGCATTAATCCGAAAAACACAAAATAATAAATGCTAGAGAGGTTGTGGAGAGACTGGAACTCTTATACACTGTTAGTGGGAATGTAAAATGGTACACCCACTTTGGAAATCGATTTGGCACTTCCTTTACAAGCTAGAAGTAGAAGTACCATACGATCCAGCTATCCTGCTCCTTGCAATATATCCTAGAGAAATAAGAGCTGTCACACTAATAGATTTATGCACACCCACATTCATAGCAGCACTGTTCACAATAGCAAAAAGATGGAAATAACCTAGATGCCCATCAACGGACGAATGGATAAACAAATTATGGTATATCCACACGGTGGAATACTATGCAACGATAAAGAACAGCAATGAAGTAGTGAAACATAACATGGAGGAAGGTGGAAGTCATTATGCTGAGTGAATTTAGTCAGTCACAGAAGGACAAATCTTGTATAAGACCACTATTATAAGAACTGAAGAAAAGATTTAAACACAGAAGAAAACATTCTTTGATGGTTACGAGGGTGGGGAGGGAGGGTGAGGGTTATTTACTAAGTAGATAGTAGATAAGAATTATCTCAGGTGAAGGGAAGGACAGCACACACTACAAGGGAAGTCAGCACAACTGGACTAAACCAAAGCTAAGAAGTTTCCTGAATATAATCAAATACTTTCAGCCACAGAGTAGCAGGGGTAGGGGTCTGGGGACCATGCTTTCAGGAGACATTTAGGTCAATTGGCATAACAAAGCTTTTTAAGAAATTGTTCTTCTGGCAGTCTATGGTATATTCAGTATTCTTTGCCAATACCATAATTTAAAGGCATGAGTTCTTCAGTCTTCCTTATTCATTGTCCATCTTTCGCATGCATATGAGGCAATTGAAAATACCACAGCCTGGGTCAGGCTCACCTTAGTCCTCAAAGTGACGTCTTTGTTTTTAAACACTTTAAAGACACTTTTTGCAGCAGATTTGCCCAATGCAATATGTCATTTGATATCTTGACTGTTGCTTCCATGGGTGTTGATTGTGGATCCAAGTAAAATGAAACTCTTGACAACTACAATCTTTTCTCCATTTATGTTGATGTTGCTTATTGGTCCAGTTGTGAGGATTTTTGTTTTCTTTATGTTGAGGTGTAATCCATACTGAAAGCTGTGGTCTTTGATCTTCATCAGTAGGTGCTTCAAGTCCTCTTCACTTTCAGCAAGCAAGATTGTGTCATCCGCATATTATAGGTTGTTAATGAGTCTTCCTCCAATCCTGATACCACATGCTTCTTCATAGAGTGTAGCTTTTCGGATTATTTGCTCAGCATACAGATTGAATAGGTACGGTGAAAGGATACAACCCTGACACACAGCTTTCCTCATTTTAAACCACACAGTATCCCCATGTTCTGTTTGAACAACTGCCTCTTGATCTCTGTACAGGTTCCTAATGAGCACAATTAAGTGTTCTGGAATTCCCATTCTTCGCAATGTTATTCATAACATATCATAGGACCCAGCAATTCCACCCCTAGGTATATATCCAAAAGACTTTAGATATTGAAACAGACTTGTACACCAATGGTCATTGCAGCACTATTCACAACAGTCAAAAGGTGGAAACAACCTAAATGCCTATCAATGAACGAATGGTTAAACAAAATGTGGTACTTTTATACAATGGAATACTACTCAGCCAGTAAGCAATGTGAAGTGTTGATACATGGTACAGTATGGATGGAACTTGAAGACATTATGCTGAGTGAAATGTCAGTCACAAAAGGACAAATATTGTGTGAAGTCACCTATATAAAAAGACAAGAACAGACACATGTATAGAGACCAGACATTTTAGTGGTAATTATGGGTGGGAGGGAGGTGGAAAGAGGAGGTTATTGCTTATGGAGTACTAAGTTTCAGTTTATGGTGATGGAGAAATCACTTTGATTAAGGGTAGAGTTGCACAACCAATTAATATAAGTGTTGTCAATAAGTTGTACGCCTGTAAAAGTTGAATTGGTAAAAATTTTGTGATAGATATATTTAAAACAACAAACAAAAAAAAGAGTATCTGCTGAGGTTGTTTATGTACAACCAAACATCTCATGAGATTTTATTCCTTGTTTTGGAGGTTTAGGGTCATGGTTTCATGGGATATCCCAGTTAATTGGCCAAATTTTGTGTTTAGTGCTTCTGTTCTACCTCCTAGTTCAGCACATAGTGCCTGGGTTTTTCAAAGCTTGCAAGCGGCCATCCAAGGTATAATAACTGGTCTCTATTCACCTGGAGCAACAGATGAAAGAGAATCACCAGTAGAAGGAGGAAATGGAATGTGTGGCTAATTGCCTCAATGAACAACTGTCACCTTTGCCACGAGACCAGAAGAACTAGATGGTGCCTGGCTGCCATCACTGAACATTTTGATCTAAGATTCTATAGAAGAATCCTGATCAAAAGGACAGTATTTCAGAATGCAGAATGGAGAATGCAGAACAAAATTTCAAATTCTCAGTGGGATCCAGACTTTCTGGAGCCATGGAGGTGGGAAGAACCCCTGAAACTATTGCCTTGAGAAATCTTTAAACCTAAACCAGAAATATCCCCTGAAGTCTTCTTAAACCCAAATGATAGTTTAGTTTAACTAGTAAGGAATGTCTGCCTTGAGTATTGTGCTCTTTTAAGATCTATCTATATAAGATCAAATTTATTATAGCAATTCAAAAAGATTAGATAGAAAACTTATGGGGAAGTGAATGTATGTTAATAAGGGAGGAACAACTCAGAAAAGGATGTAATCAATGTCACTGAGTTGTATATATACAAATTGCTGAATTAGTGTATGTTCTGCTGTGTATATTCTCAGCAACAACAACAAAAACAAAGTAAGTTATAAAAAAAGAATTCATTATAGATATTTTGTGTAAATAAGAGTGTTATAGATTGATCATTTCATCTTTAAAACATTTCTGTTTTCTCTTAGAAGTTAAATCATGGATGTCTATTTTGGAGACTTCCTTTTTAATTTTCCTGGGTAGTATTTTGGTGTTTCTGCATAATATCTAAAGTGCCTGTACTACTGATAGGAAAATGTGACGCACAGGATTCTTCATCCTGAAGTTTTAATGTATAGAGAACATATGAGACACCCAATCCACCCTTCTCCTTAAATGGTTACTACCTAAAACATAGGTTGCTGAGTCGGAATCGACTCGATGGCAACGGGCTTGTTTTTTTGGTCTATAGCTTTTCTCCACCTCAATTAAGTGGTTTGAGTGCAGACAATGTGACATATTTCTAAAAAAAACAAATAAAACAACCTGAACACCGGATATATTTTGCAACCATCAAGCCTATTTATTTGAGATGTTTTGCATGACTTCATTTGCTTACTAGTGTCTTCCCTTTGTGCTAAGTTTGCATATTATAGAGGCTATATTTAATTCTAGGTTTATTATGCAGAAGATATGATAAGTATGAAAGTCATTAATAATAATTTCCTTTAGAGGACTTATTTTTAAGTTCACAAACATATTTGTCTTTGTTTCAGCAATGAATCCATTCTCTCTTTTTTTCCATTCATTTTCATATTTGGAACTCTTTCTGTTTCAACCAAGTGAAAACAAAATGTTTTCCACAATTTCTACTTAAATCTGTTATATATCGTAATAAACCGTTAGAACAGAATGTATTTGTGATGGGTTATGCCTTAAAACAAAATAAACATGGTGAATTCTATTAACTTTTTTTTTTTTTATATATTTTATTGTACTTCAGGTGAAGGCTTACAGAACAGATAGTTTCTCATGTAACAGTAACACACATGCTGTTTTATGACATTAGTTAACAACCCCACATTTTAACCCTCTAAATTCTCAACTTTTTTTTTTTTTTTGTGAAAATACACATAGCCAAAGATACGCCATTTCAAAATTTTTTTTTCTTTTTTTTTGAATTCTATTAACTTTTGATCACATGGCAAACTATATTTTTGAATTATCACATAATGGTTTTAACATTTCTTTTTTTCCTGATAGTATGTCAGTAGCATTCACAAACTTTCAGATTGTATTTTTGAGAGTCACAGAAATGTTTAGAGTTGGTGTAATAATCTCTCACCTGCAGGCAAGATTACATTAACCCAGTAGGGTAGCTATAACACTTTGGAAATTTTTTTAAAAAACTACTTTCCTGTGTACAGTAAAAGTACTTAGATCAGAAATACCAACAAAACAACACAAAAAAAGGAATAAAAGAGAATCTATTAACTTTTCGGGACTCGTGACTAGTCCTATTTTTCCCCTCCCCTTGACTGGAAGCATTTTGCATATTTTGGCTTCATTTTTTCTTTCATCTGTTTTCTTTCCTCTCCACCTTCTTATGGGTCTGATTATTTTTTCCAGGAAAACTAATGATTCCAGAAGGGGAGCAAGCATACGTGGGCAGTGAGACTACACACGATGAATGAGTGCATGCTGCCAGTGCTTGCACAGGACACCATTTACGGTTCAGACCTTTTCAAAGTAAGGGCCTGGTCTTCCAGCCCAGGCCATTCTCTGTTATTTATCAATATCAGGGTGTCGACTCCCAAGTAATTAACAGAAACGCTTCTGGGTCCCCTCAGGCTTGCAGAGTTGATTTGGGTGCTTTTAAATATAAGCCAGGCATATGTACCCAGTGTCAAATTCTGTGCTAGCCTGTCCCAACCACAGATCTTTGGAAGAGAGAAGGTGTGTGTGTGTTCGAAGGAGGTGTGTGAAACGAGAAACTTTGAGTTGCTTCATGGGGAGTCATGTTCAGTCAAGAGCTCTGCACCGATCAGCAGGCCTATTTGGTCTCCAGGTTTCTGAGCCTCCGTTGCTATAGCTGCAGCACTCTGAGAGTCATCAGGAGCATAGAAGTATGAAGTCTAGTGTGCTGAGAATTTGAGTTTCGTCTAGAAAATGAATGCGCTGCACTCGATATTCCAGCCACTGAATATTTTTTTAAAAAACTTAAATCCTTAAAAGTATCAGAGAATTTCCTTTACTTTCTAATTCTTAACCTGCAACTCATTTTATTTTCTTATTTTTTATAATTTATTTTATTTATTTTTTATTGTTGTTGAGAATATAAACAGTAGAACATACACCAATTCAACCGTTTCTACATGGACAATTCAGTGACATTGATTACATTTTTCAAGTTGTGCAACCATTCTAATCCTCCTTTTCTGAGTTGTTCCTCCTCATTAACATAAACCTACTGCCCCCTAAGTTTTGTATCTAACCTTTCAAGTTACTGTTGTCAATTTGATGCCACATACGTAAATCTTAAAAGAGCGTAATGCAACTCATTTTATCGTAATGTAGAATGAGGAAGGGAAGTCTCTTCCTTCTAAAGTTTATGCTCTGATTAGCCTATCATTTATCCCTCATCCAATCATATTTGTGACGTACCAGCTAGGTGAGAAGTTTTGTGATTGATACTGGGGTCGACACGAATAGGATTGTTCCTGCCCTTTAGGAACTACATCTCTAGCCTGTGACATTCTTTGGAACATATCATTATTGAAACTGCCATCCATTCAACTTTGCAAACTCTGGGTTCCTCATATATGCTCACAACTTTATTATCATTAGTCTTTCAAAGCACCTTAAGTTGCTACTTATTGCCCCATGTCATAGTATTTTGTTCATTCATCTCTCTAGAATACCCTGAGTCCCCTAACTGTCTCCACTTGCTCTCCAACTTAGTCTAACCGTGTCCTTGGGGGACCCTGAGAATTCTTCACTGTCTTGTCTTTCTTCCATGTCCACCTTCCCAATATTCTGCTGCTTTTTTCCATTCTATCCTTGGTTGTTGAGAATTAATAAACTATACTAAAAATCTTATAATTTTACTTGGCAAAAAGTATTTGCTTCCTTCCCTGAAAACCTACAGACTTTGTTCCTTTCCTATGACCTTCACCTCATACTTAATTTTTTTTTTTTACTCATACATATCCATCATGCTCTCTGTTAGGATGATGACAATGTCTTATCAATCTTTTTATCCCTTATAGTACTGTGTCAATATCTAATAGCTAATGTATAGCTAATAAATTGTTGTTATTAGTTGCAGTTTAGTTGCCTCCAACTCATGGTGACCTTATGTATAACAGAACAATATATTGTTCAATTTCGTGCCATCTTCAAGGTCGTTGAAATGTTTGTGTCCATTGTTGCAGCTATTGCGTCAACCCATCTCACTGAGGATTTCCCTCACCCTTGCTGGCCCTCTACTTTACGAAACATGACACTCTTCTCCAGTGATTCAGTGATTCTCCTTATGATGTGTCCAAAGAAAGTGAGTCAAAGTCTCAGACAATATTCTGTGATCCATATGGTATTTATTAGCTAATTTTCAGACGTAGGTTGCCAGGCCTTTCTTCCTAGTCCCTTAGTCTGGAAGCTCTGCTGAAACTCTTACACCATGGGTGATCCCGCTAGTATTTGAAATACCGACGGCATTGCTTCCAGCATCACAGCAACATGCAAGCCACCATAGTACAACAAACTGAGAGACAGATGGTGGATCTAATAGATAAACTATAAATGGAGTAATAAGAACAAAGAGAAGAATGGTTTGGTTACTCCTGAGAGGAAAACTCTATGTATGAGAGTTGTGTGATCTGTAAAATTTGATTGGATATTGTCTTATGTTATACTACTTGTTTTTTGTGTGTAAATCTTATCTAAACGAGCACATCATTAAGGTCTGTAAATATAGGACTGGCATGCTATATTTCTCTTGAAATCCCCACACCATCTGCCCAGTGAGTGATTTATAGTGTGTTACCAACTTTCTCTGTCAGGGGATCCTGGAGGACATTCCCTTCACTAAGGTTATAAGGAATCTCCTGATGAGAGGTTACTGGTATCATTGACTAGCTTGGTGGTGGCTGATTCCTGAAAGCTGAGGGA
This sequence comes from Trichechus manatus latirostris, assembly GCF_000243295.1. Classification (NCBI taxonomy): domain Eukaryota; kingdom Metazoa; phylum Chordata; class Mammalia; order Sirenia; family Trichechidae; genus Trichechus; species Trichechus manatus. The sequence continues at coordinate 5,760,519 of NW_004444085.1, forward strand.
TTGACAGTGGGAGATGTAGCCATGGAACTGGATTCCCTAGTATCAGTTGGTATTACAAGATTCCAGAATGGCAGAGGCTAGACAGAGGTACCAAAATGCGTGGGGCAGAGTGGACAAAATTACCGTTAAGAACAACAAGGACAGCAGGGAAGTCTGTGTGCTTTGAACCACAGGATCTATGGTGATGGCTAGTAACTTGTGGTCTCCAAGTGGAGAGACAGAGGGACAGCTGACTTAGAGTGTTATTTGAATTGTATAACAAACAAAAAATTGAGCTGCTGAGAAGTCTATGCCATGTTTTCAAAAGCTCACTTTGCAATGTAGACAATAGGTTGTAAGTAGCAAAAGTAAGAGTAAGGAGGACATTTCAAGGATTTTTTTTAAAAATTGTGCTTTAGATGAAGGTTTACAGAGCAAATTAGTTTCTCATTCAGTAATTAATAATATTGTTTTGTGACATTCGTTGCCAACCCCACGACATGTCAACACTTTCCCCTTCTTGACCTTGGGTTCCCCATTACCAGCTTTCCTATCCCCTCCTGCCTCTTATCCTTGTCCCTGGACTGGTGTGCCCATTTAGTCTCATTTTGATTTGTGTCTGTCTAATCTTTGGCTGAAGGGTGAACCTCAGGGGTGACTTCAGGATTGAGTCAAAAGAGTGCCTAGGGGCCATACTCGGGGTTTACCAGTTTCTGTCAGACCAATAAGTTGGCCTTTTTTTGAGTTAGAATTTTGTTCTACATTTTTCTCCAGCTCTGTCTTGGACCCTCTATAGTGTTCCCTGTCAGAGCGGTCAGTGGTGGTAGCTGGGCACCATCTAGTTGTGCCGGACTCAGTCGGGTGGAGGCTATGGTAGTTGTGGTCCATTAGTCCTTTGGACTAATCTTTCCCTTGTGTCTTTGGTTTTCTTCATTCTCCTTTGCTCCAGATGGCATGGGACCAATGGAGTATCTTAGATGGCCGCCCACAAGCTTTTAAGACTCCAGATGCTACTCACCAAAGTAGAATGTAGAACATTTTCTTTATAAACTATGTTATGCCAGTTGAGATAGATATCCCCTGAGACCATGGTCCCCAGCCCTCGGCACAGTAATTTGGTCCCTCAGGGAGTTTTGATGTGTCTATGATGCTCCCATGACCTTGCATTGGTCAAGTTGTGCTGACTTCCCCAATATTGTGTACTGTCTTATCCTTCACCAATGTTACCACTTATATGTTGCTAGTTAGTGTTTTCTCCTCCCCACCTCTCCCATCTCCAGTAACCATTAAAGATTGTTTCTTTTTATGTGTAAAACTTTTCATGAGTTTTTATAATAGTGGTCTCATACAATATTTATCCTTTTGTGATTGACTTATTTCACTCAGCATAAAGCCCTCCAGGTTCATCCATGTTGTGAGATGTTTGGCAAATTCACCATTGTTCTTTATTGTTGTGTACTATTGTGTTGTGTGTGTGTACCGTAGTTTGTTCATCCATTCATCTGTTGATGGGCACTTAGGTTGTTTCCATCTTTTTGCTATGTCAATAATGCTGCAATGAACATAGGTGGGCATATGTGTATTCGTGTGACGGCTCTTATTTCTCTAGGATATATTCTTAGGAGTGGGATTGCTGGATCTTGTGGAATCTCTTTTTCTAGCTTTTTAAGGAAGTGCCATATCGTTTTCCAAAATGGTTATACCGTTTTACATTCCCACCAGCAGTTCATAAGAGTTCCAATCTCCCTGCATCCTCTCTAACATTTGTTATTTTATGTTTTTTTTTTTTTTTATTCACACCAGTAATGTTGGGGTGAGGTAGTATATCATTGTAATTTTTTTATTGTACTTTAGTTGAAGGTTTACAGAACAAACTAGCTTCTCATTAAACAGTTAGTATATAGTGTTTTCTGACGTTGGTTACCAACCCCAAAATATGTCAACACTCTCCTTTCTCAACCTTGGGTTCCCTATTACCAGCTTTCCTGGCCCCACCTGCCTTCTAGTCCTTGCCCCTGGGCTGGTGTGTCCCTTTAGTCTCATTTTGTTTTATGGGTTTCTCTAATCTTTGGCTGAAGGGTGAACCTCAGGAGAGACTTCATTACTGAGCTAAAAGGGTATCTGGGGGCCATACTCTCGGGGTTTCTCCAGTCTCTGACAGGCCAGTAAGTCTGGTATTTTTCTGTGAGTTAGAATTTTGTTCTACATTTTTCTCCAGCTCTGTCCAGGACATTCTATTGTGATACCTGTCAGAGCAGTCAGTGGTTGTAGCTGGGCACCATCTAGTTGTGCTGGATTCACCCTGGTGGAGGCTGTGGTAGTTGTGGTCCATTAGTCCTTTGGACTAATCTTTGCTTTATGTCTTTGGTTTTCTTCATTGTTCCCAAAAGGGGTGAGACCAGTGGAGTATCTTAGATGGCCACTCACAAGCTTTTAAGACTCCAGATACTACTCCCCAAAGTAGAATGTAGAACATTTTCCTTATAAGCTTTGTTATGCCAGTTGAGCTAGATGTTCCCCGAGACCATGGTCCCCACAGCCCTCAGACCAGTAATTTAGTCCCTCAGGGTGTTTGAATATCTATGAAGCTTCCATGACCTGGCCTTGTACAAGTTGTGCTGGCTTCCCCAGTATTGTGAACTGTCTTATCCTTCGCCAGAGTTACCACTTATCTATTGTCTATTTAGTGTTTTTTCATCCCTACCCCTCCTCTCCCTCGTAACCATCAAAGACTGTTTATTTTTGTGTGTAAACCTTTTCATGAATTTTTATGGTAGTGGTCTCATACATTTGTCCTTTTGTGATTGACTTATTTCACTCAGCATAATGCCCCCCAGATTCATCCATGTTGTGAGATGCTTCACAGATTCATCATTGTTCTCTATTTTTATGTAGTACTCCACTGTGTGTATGTACCATAACTTGTTTATCCATTCATCTGTTGATAGGCATGTAGGTTGTTTCAATCTTTTTGCTATTGTGAACAATGTTGCAATGAACATGAGTGTGCATATGTCTATTTGTTGGAAGGCTCTTATTTCTCTAGGATATATTCCTAGGAGTAGGATTGCTGGATCATGTGGTATTTTATTTCTAGCTTTCTAAGAAAGCACCATATCATTTTCCTAAATGGTTATACAATTTTGCATTGTCATCATCAGTACATAAGGGTTCCAATCTCCCAGCAGCCTCTCCAACATTTGCTATTTTCTATTTTTTTGATTCATGCCAGTAGTGCCTTGGTGAGATGTTGTTTCATTGTGATTTTGATTTGCATTTATATAATGACTAGTGATTGGGAGCATTTCCTCATGTGTCTGTTAGCCAGTTGAATGTCTTCTTTGGTGAAGCATCTGCTCATTTCCTTTGTCCATTTTTTAAATGGATTAGTTGTCTTTTTGTTGTAGAGGTGTTGGATTTTCCTATAGATTTTAGAGATTAGACATTTATCGGATTTGGCATAGCTAAATTTTTTTTCCCAGTCTTTAGGTTCTCTTTGTACTCTACTGGTTAAGTCTTTTGATGAGCATAAGTGTTTAATTTTTAGAAGATTCCAGTTATCTAGCTTATTTTCTGGAGTGTGTGTATTGTTAGTTATGGTTTTTATCCTGTTAATGCCGTGTATTAGGGCCTCTAGCATTGATCCTAATTTTCTGCTATACTCTTTATAATTTTTGGTGTCATATTTAGGTCTTTGATCCATTTTGAATTAGTTTTTGTGTATGGTATGAGGTATGGGTCCTGTTTCGTTTTTTTGCAGATGGACATGCAGTTTTGCCAGCACCATTTGTTAAAAAGACTACCTTTTCCCCATTCGATGGAATCTGGGCCCTTGTCAAAGATCAGGTGACCATAGGTGGATAGATTTACATCTGGGTTCTCAATTGTGTTCCATTGGTCAATGTTTCTGTTGTACTGGTACCAGGTTGTTTTGACTACCGTAGCTGTTCTGAGGTCAGGTAATGCAAGTCCTCCTACTTTATTCTTCTTCAATAGTTCTTTGCTTACCCGGGGCCTCTTCCTTTTCCATGTACAGTTAATGATTATTTTTTTCCATCTCTTTAAAGAAAGTTGTTGGTACTTGGATCAAGATTGAATTGTGTTTGTAGATTTCTTTGGGTAGAATTTTCACAACGTTGAATGTACCTATCCATGAGCATGGTATGATTTTCCATTTATGTAGGTTTCATTTGATTTCTTGCAGTAGTGTTTTGTAGTTTTATTTGTGTAGGTCTTTTCATACCTGGTTAGATTTCCTTTTAAGCATTTTATTTTTTAGGGGCAATTATAAATGGTATTGCTTTCCCGATTTCCTTTTTGTAGTTCTCTTTATTGATGTATAGGAATGCAACTGATTGCATTTTTATCTTGTATCCTGATACTCTGCTGAATCTTTCTATTAGTTCCAGTAGTTTTCTTATGGAGTCCTTTGGGTTTTCTATGTATAGTATCATATCATCCACAAATAGGGACAGTTTTACTTCTTCATTACCAATTTGGATGTGCTTTCTTTTTCTTGCCTTATTGCTCTAGCTAGGACTTCCAGCACAATATAAATAGGAGTGGTGATAACTGGCATACTTGTGTTGTTCCTGTTCTCAGAGGGGAAGTTTTCAGCCTGTCTCCATTAAGAATGATATTGGATGTTGGTTTTGTACAGATACCTTTATTTTGTTGAGAAATTTCCTTCCTATACCTGTTTTATTGAGAGTTTTTATCAGAAATGGGTGTTGGACTTTATATTTTATGGTGGATTTTGTTTTAAAGTCTATTCTATCTGAGATTAGTATTGCCACTCCTGCTCTTTTAGGTTGCTGTTTACTTGATATATTTTTTTCATCCTTTGATTTTTAATATATTTATCTCTTTGTTTCTAAGGTGTGTCTCTTGTAGACTGCTATTGATGGGTCCTGTTTTTTTTAATCCATTCTGTCACTCTCTGTCTCTTTATGGTTCATTGAGGCCATTTACATTCAGTGTGATTATTGATAGGTATGAGTTTGTTGTTGTGATTTGGTAGTGCTTTTTTTAATATGTGATTCTGTCGTTTTCTTTGTTCTTACTCTTCTGTGCTGAATTCCTTTTGTTTGTGGATTTTTTTTTCATTTCTTTTGTTTTTGTGGATTTTGTGTTTACTGAGACTTTATATTTTTCTTTATTTTGATGAGTAGGTTTGTTAACTTTCTTTAGGTTGCCTTGAAACTTACTCCTACCTTCCTAAGTTTAAACCAATCTTTTATTACTTGATATCACCTTAACTTCCTCTCATTTATTCCCACTTTTATTGTTCTGACGTTGTTGTCATTTACAGATTGACCTCTCTGGTTCCCTATTATAAATTTTTTAGTTTTGTTTTGTCCTTAAGAGTTCATTACTTAGGTTGGTATCTGGCTGATGCTGTCTTAAGTCTTAGATTCAGGTTGTTGTCTGATGTTGTTGGTTCGCTAACCAAAGGACTGCCTTTAATAGTTCTTGTAAGTTTGGTGAAGGATAAGATAGTACACATGCAAATTTTTGCTTTTGATTGTATCCCACTTTGTTCTAAGGGTTTCTTTGTTTTTCTTCATGCTTTTCTCTGATTTTTCCTCAAAGTGGTATATAAGGATTTGTCTTCAATTTCGCTGATCTTGTTTTTCATTCTTTCAAATTTGATCCTAAAAATTTCTATTGCACTGTTCATTTCTAAAATCTTGTTGTTTATCTTTTGAATTTCTAATTGTTGTTTTTGTATGATTTCTAGTTGTTTATATATTTTGACATTTTGTTCCTGTATCATTTTCCTGAATTCTTCCATTGCTTTGTCTGTGTTGTCACTGATATTGCCTGTATTTTCCATGATTTTGTCTATTTTTTCCTTATTTTTGTCTGCGTTTTCCTTCATCTCTTGGAGAACCCTCAATATTAAAGTTTTGAATTTTCTATCATGTAGCTTCTGTGCCTTTTCTTTTACTGGAAGGTCATCTGTTTTTTATTTTGATTGCTTTCTGGAGCCATCCTGTCCTTTTTTTTGTATGTTTTGATATTGTCTGTTGTCTCCAGGACATTCAGGAATTATTTTCTTCATTTATTGATTGTAGATTTGTTTATTTCATCCTTTTCTTTTTTTTTTTTTTTTTTGTTATGCCTATGCGGCCAGGCAGGGCATGTTTTGTTGCTTGCTCCTCTGTAGCCATGATACTTCTCACCGCCTTGTCCAGGTGGGCAGGGACAGTCACTCAGCTATGGTGCAGCAGGGTGGGTCCAGTAGGGAGGGGTGGGGATGGGTAGTTTGTGGTACAAACTGGGGCCAATGAGGTGGGGCCAGGGAGCAGTGCAGAGAAGGGTTTGGGGGACCATATCAGTGACAATTGGGAGCATGACACTTGGCACACTGTACATGTAGATGGGAGGAAAGGAGAGGATGTAATGTGCTGGTTGGTGGGGATAGCACAGACCCAAAGAGGCTATGAGCCAGTATCCCCCCAGCCAAGAGGTGTAACAAGACCCATTGAGAAGAGGCGACGAGTGCACATGGGGCAAGGTGTATGGGATAAAGGAAAAAAGGGAAGAGATACAGAGAGAAGAAACAAAGGAAAAAAACAACAACAACAAAGAAAAAAAATATGTTCCCAAAGGAGTTGGCCATTGGGGGTGGCTCGGACCCAGGGAGGCCATGGGCCAGTGGCTCTCTAGCTGAGCAATACAACATTGCCCATTGAGAAAGGGTGAGGCAGCTCACAGGGCTAGGTGGGATGGAGAAAGGAAAAGAAGGAAGGGAGAAAGAGAGAAGAAACTGGAAAAGAATTTAAAAAAGTACTGAGGGAGCCTGCTGGAGAGGACAGTGCGGACCCAGTGAGGCTGTACACCAGTGACTCTCTAGCTGAGTGGTGTGGTGCAGCCAGTGAAGAAGAGGCAAGGGGGTCACATGGTGCTAGATGGGAGAGAGAAAGGAAAGGAAGGAATGAAGAGAGACAGAGAGAATAAACTGGAAAAATAATTTAAAAAAAAATGTCTCTGAGAGAGCCTGCTGGCAGGGACAGTGCAAACCCAAGGCAACTGTGTGCTGGTGGTTCTCTAGCTGAGCAGTGTGACACATCCCATGAACAAGGGGAAGGGACTGCACACGGAGCTAGCTGAGTGAGAAAAAGTAAAGGAAAGAAGGGAGAGAGAGAGAGGCAACAAAAAAAGCCCCCAAACCAATAACAAAACACAAACAAAAAAAGACACTGAAGGGGCCAGCCGATGGGAGTGGGGTGAACCTGGGTGGAAGTGAGCTGGTGTCTCTCCATCTGAGCAACCATGGCCCATTGGAAAGCGGTGAAGGCCATGTAGAGGGAAGAAAGGTGGGCTTAGGAAAGCATGTATCCCTGGTTACCAGGTGTTCTGTCTCCTGTTGGGAGCTCCGCGAAGTTACCTTCCCGTACTCTCTATCTGCATTCCTTGGTGGCTGTAGTCCAAGATGGCGAATCCGTGCCATGTTAGCTGGTAGGGGATGTCCACTCCATAGCTCTCCTCGTTCTCTGTTCTCTGTCAGTTTCTTATTCCATTTGGTGCTTGATCAAGTTCTTTATTCCTTCATTTGAGGCTTTAACTGTTTTATTTAGTTTTTTGGGTCTTTGCTGCAGAGGGACGCGGTGCTTCTGTCTATAGAGCCATGTTGGCCCCGTTCAGGGATTTTTGAATATCTGAGGTGAGAGATGAAGGAGGCTTGAACTAGGCTGGTGGCAGTGGAATTGAGAGAAGTGGAAGGATTAGGGATATGTTTTGGAAGGAGAGATGATAGAGCTTGTTGACAGATTGGATGTGGAGTAGGAGTGGGAAGGGGAAACAAGGATAATACCCATATTTTTGACTAAAGAAACTTGGTGAGTGATGGTCGTTTCCATAAATACCAGGGGAAGATGGAAAGAAGAGTAGATTTGTAAAGGAATTGTTATCTGTTAGGACAGACTACATCTGAGATATCTATTGGACATCTAAGTGGGCATGCTGAATAGACCATTGGATGGAGGAGTCTAAAGCTTGGTGGAGAGATTAGAGCTAGAGACATAGATTTGGTTAATACTGACACTTAACACCATATCATTGAATAAGACTACCTGGAGAAACAGCATAGACAGAGTAGAGAGCTAATTACATGGCTCTGCTGCATTCTAACTTTTAAGTTCCAGTAGAAAAGAAAGATCTAGCAAAGGACACTGAGAAGGTACAGCCAGTGAGGTCAGAGGAAATCCAAGGGACTCTGGTGTCTGAGAAGCTGAGAAGGAAGTGTTTTAAGAAGAAGGGAGAAAATAAAAAAAGGATCAACTGTGTTGAATGCTGCAGAGAGGTTGATTAACAGCTAAGGACAGGCAAGTGACAAGTGGGTTTGGCAAAATGGAGGTCAATGATGACATTGACTAAACCAGTTTCAGTGGAGTTGGGCACAGAAGACCAATATGAGTGGTTTGAAAAGAGTATGTGGGACAAGAAAAACTTGAGGATTCAAATCTGCGAGTAATCTTACATTCGTTATGAAAAGACTTCTAAACCTACTGGAAAACTATTCTGTTTCTTTTAGCGACTTAAGATGTTTTATGGAAGAAATGATTTGATTTCCTCAAGATCCCAGTAGTAAAATGGAGGACCCATTTCCTACGAGAAAAGGGCTCTGTGAGTCATGAGAAAGTAGCAGCCTTGAGAACATTGTATGTTTCTATTTTGAGGACAGAAATTCAGAAAGGTAGTGAAGATTAAATAAAACCAAGCAGATGCAGAACTGAAGGAGAAAAGTGGATGGCAAATCCTACAACCATCCAGGAATAGAAGGAAGAGGTGGAGCTAAAGCCATGAAAATGTCCTGAGGTAGCCATGAAGGTGAGGGAAGTGTTTAACTGATAGAGCTTAACATGTTAGGCAATAAGGATACATCATTTGAACTTTGGAATATTTGAGTTCATCTTTATTTTTAAAAAGAAAATAAGAACTATTAAAAATACACTGGCAATAAAGATTTATATTTTCATAGTCCAAAGAAATGTTCATGGATAATATATTATACACTGATCTTTTCATCAGCCAAGTCCAAACACAAGTTGCACATTATGCCTAAGCCAGGTACTACTATTTACCATGTAGCACCTACATAAATTACATATCTTAGGTTTAGGATGGCATGAAAATATGAAACACAAACAAATATTCCATGAGGATTCAATTTTCTAACTGTGAATACTGGAAAGAAAATAAATTAAATGTGACCAATGAAGTTCAAATCTATTCACTTGGAAAAGTTTTATTTGTAACCCTGCCATTGTCATGCCTTAACAATATTTTTAATGGGCAGGTAACACAGTCATCATCCAATCATCCAATTTTCCTTATAGTCAGTCAAAAGCATTTAAAAGCCAAAAGGTGGCTTGGGGTACAGTGGAAGTTTTTTCTTGCTTTTTATGCAGGAGTGGAGTGAATATTTTAGGAGACTAAAAAGTTCTATAGCTTTTAAGCAATAATGCTGTAGTTTTCTCCACTTAATGAAAACGGAGGATCCTCGGACTCAAATGAGCTTACCTAGAGTTTCATCTAGCTTGTCACAGACTGCCCAGAAGGGAAATGTTTCATCTGACCTGGCTCTCTGCAGAGTTAATGATTATCCCAGGAGAACCATTATTTTTCCAGAGCAGATCTTGTTTTATTTTTGGCCTGAGCTACATTTGGTGTCTCTGAACCCTGAACTTCAAACCCATGGAAGGGAATGCTATGTTGACTTCTTGTGTCTGAAGGTGTAATTGAAGTTGAATTCACAAGAGAAAGAATCCACATCTAGGTTTAATGGTTTTACAGTTGTGCTGGAATACTTGCTCCTCATTATTTGTCTATCATAACTTACATTGAAAATTAATGTCCACAGCAGTAATCTAATGCTAGAAAATTTATCATTTTTGACTAGATTTTATCATCAAACCTAGTTATCTACTTAAGTAAAACTTTATCTTTTGTAAATTAAAATATAATTTGAATTGTCCATTTCCTGCTTTTTATACTAGAGGTGAAGTTGAGCTAACATTTAAATGATAAATCCCCTTATCAAAGGAAAAGGTTGCAATAAGGACTTATTTAATCTGAAGAACTAAATAAGATCTTGTTTAGTGATTTTTCTCTGTTGTAAACTTTAGCTAGGTTTTGCTTTTTTTTTTTTGTAAGTAAATGGAGAATATTATCAAGCCACCCACTCTAGGTTTCCTTCAGGTTTTCTACCTAAATAATAATCCATGAATATGCAAAACGTAAATATCCTGTAGTGTGCTCTTGAGCTATGGTTTATTTTAGAGACCAAATGCATGACATGAGCAGATATTGAATCTCTTGGGGAAAAACGGGATCTTGCCTCAAGTTCCCACAGGCAAGGCAGGCTGATGCTTTGTGGGAATCTCATTTGTGTGGGCTAACTTACTTTCTCTCATGTGACAGGAACAAAGTTTAGCCAAGGCTTTGGGGTTCAGCAGCCAGAGTCTCAGGATCTTTGGGTTGGCTGCCCAAAAGTTTTCCATTTCTATTCTCTCAGAAGTTGACTGAATTATAGGATTATGTGTAACTTTCCAATTTATCTCTGCTTAGCTGCCAAAAGTCTCTGATTCCTGGAATTTGCTGAACAGAATGATCTAAGACTACCTAAATCCCTGCCTGTCTGTGTTCACTGCTTCAGGGCAAGTTCAAAACTGACCATTCCCTTGGGAAGAGAGAACAGTACCCTACTGATTGCAGTGTTATTTGGAATATGTGTAATGTAGCATGTAGTGAACACCATTACAGAGATTTCAGGATAATACAAAATCAAAATAAACCCCTTGTTTGTCTGAACCACCATTACTGAAATTGCCTGAAATGGTTCCCGAAAAAGACAATATGTGTTTGAATGAAGTCACATTGGAAATGGCTAGAATCTCATTCCAAATCTGTATAGAAAATAGAATGGTGTGAAAGTATTTTTCTTAATGGAATAGGTTCCTTATCTGTAACTTGGTGATAAGAATGCTACCTGTCTCTTGGGATTATCATGGGTATCAGGTAAAATAATATATGCTTCTCCATGCTAACTCTTAAACAAGCTCATGGAATCTGAATCTGATTTAAAGGCAGCCAAATATATCTGAAATTATCTTTTGAATAAGTTGACCATCTTGAAACAAAATGCTATCAATAGGTATTTTCACTTGAATTGTCATTAACTGCCATTGAGTTGGCCCTCCACTCATGGTGACCCCACGCACAATGGAACAAAAAGCTGCCCTATCCTGCACCATGCTCATGATCAGTTGTTGATCAGACCATAAGGTTTTCATTGGCTATTTTCTGGAAGTAGATCGCCAGGTCTTTGTTCCTAGTCCATCTTAGCCTGAAAGCTCTGCTGAAACTTATTCAGCATCATAACAACACACAAGCCTCCACTGAGAGACAGCACATGAAGTACATTGGCCAGGAATCAAAGCTGGGTCTCTCACATGGAAGATGAGAATTCTACCACTGAACCATCAGTGCTCTCTCTTTCACTTGGATAGGACTCCTTTAATAAGTAACAAATTTTTGTGAAACTAAGAGCCATGTGTAGAGTTTTCAGAGACCTGAACTGGGTATAGAATAGCTGATTTTTCTTTTTGAGAGTTGTTTATCTTCATTCTTCTTTTTCAATTTTTCATAGGAAGTTGCAAAGATAGTATAGAGTGGAACTATGTACTATAGTACAATATCAAAACCAGACAATTGGCATTGGTACACTGTGTGTATATAGTTCTGTGTCATTTTATCATGTGTAGATTCATGTAACCACCACTGTAGAATGGCTAGTTTAAATGAAATGTGGTGAATTCTCTTGACATAAGGAAGTAATAGCCTATGGAACATATATGATGCTGTAATACAAAGACAATGAGGACTATGAAAATTTGACATCAGAAATCTGGGGTTCTTATGTGAACCCTCATTCATGAGCTAGTTATTCATGGGCAAGTGTCCCAGCTACTTTCTACCTCAGTTTCCTCATTTTTCATAAGTTGGTTGTGGTGAGGACTAAATGAACTAATGATCGTGAAAGTAAGTCCTTAGTAAAGTTGTAAACCATAAAAATACCAGGTGTTGTTGTAATCTAGTGACCTGAGAGTGAGGTATGACTCAGAATCCCCTGCACCTCACTACAGAGTTTCATCCCTTTTATCTAAATGTGCTATTCTAGCTATCAATGGTGGGACTGAGCCTGGACTTTAACTCCTTGTGGCTTCAGTTTACAGCAAGATTTGGGTATATTCACATGTAAATTGAGAGTAAGGACTCTTATCTATTGGGTTTGCCTTGATAAGCTTGGGTTGAGGAGGTAACTTCTACCTTGTTGATTATACCCATTGTCGTGGAGTCAATTCCGACACACAGCGACCCTATATGACAGAGTTCAACTGCCCCACATGGTTTCAAGGCTGTAATCTTTCTGGGAGCAGACTGCCACAGCTTTCTCCAATGGAACAGCTGGTGGGCTCCAACTGCAGATCCTTTGGTTAGCAGTCGAGCACTTAATCACTGCACCATCAGAGCTCCTATTGTTGATTATAGGAGTAGGTAAATTCTTAACCACCAAACAATCTCTCTTCCATTGAGTCATAGTAGTTTGTGGTCTCAACAGAGTCACCTTGAAACCCACGTTAGCCAATGACCAAAACAGGACATTTGCCATTCCTCTGAAAACCATTTCATAGCCTTAACAAGTTCCTGGAACTCTAAGCCAATTCTGGCAAAAATGATTGTGTTAAAATAGAATATATGAAGCTACGTAGAATATTTGAAGTTACAAACCCTGCCTCTCATCCCTGAAGTAGTCAGAATAGACTCGACGGCAGTGGGTTTGGGTTTGGTATATGAAAAGTCAATTGTATGTGTGTAAGTGTGAGTGAGTGAGTCTATATATAGTTTGTTAGGAATTTACAATATGGAACAATTAAGGTTTAATGCAAATATCTAGCTGTAAGGATGTTTACCATAGCATAACTTGCAACATTGATCAATGAGAAATTACATGAATGTTCAACAATAGGTGACTTGTTAAATAAATTTTTACAAACATAGACTGGACTATTAATGTAGTCTTTAAAAATGACAGAATGGGAAGTATTCTTTGACATAGAAAGATGTTCCCAGAGTGTTGTTACATGAAACAGCCTATAAAACTGTTTATTTAGTGTCTACTCATGGAAAACAATCTGAAACACTAGACACCAACATGTTAGAAATGTTTTATGTTTATTTTCATTTGCTTCTATCTTCTACAAATATGTATTCATTCTTTTGTACTCAGCTAAATTGTTGTATAATTTGCATGCAATGAAATTCACTCATTTAAGTGTACAATTCATTGAGTTTTGAAAAATGTATATAGCCATGTAAACATTAGCACAATCAAGGTACAGAACATTCCCGTCATCACCAAAATTTTCTCTTCCCCTACCACCAGCTCCAGGCAGTCACTTATCTGTTCCCTGTCACTATAGTTGTGCCTTTCCTAAAATTTCATATAAACGGAATCAGACACTATGTAGTCTTTGTATTTTTTTCTTCATGTATCATAATTTTTTGAGATTCATTCATGCTCCTGTCTGTATCAGTAGTTCATTACTTCCTGTTATTGCATCATATACCATTTTATGGCTATAGCACTATTTGTTTATCCATTTACCAACTGAAGGGCATTTAATTATTTCCAGGTTTGGCTATTATGAAAAAAAAAACTAATATGAACATTTACGTGCAAAGCTTTGATAGATCTGAAGTAGGATTGCTAGGTCAAATGTTAAGTGTATGTTTAGCTTTATAAGAAATTCCCAAACTGTTTTTCAAAGTTCCCAAACTGTATCCTTTTGCATTCCCACCAGCAATATATGAGAATTACCATTTCTTCACATCCTCTTCAACACTTTTTATTGCCAGTCTTTTTAATTTTAGCCATTCTGGTAGGTATGTAATGCAATCGCATTGTGCTTTTAATTTGTACTTTCTTAATGACTAAGGACATTGAGCACATTCTCAAGTCTTTTATTGCCAATGATAGATCTTTTTTTGGTAACGTGTCTATCAAAACCATTTACGTATATTTTTCTTTAATCAGGTTGTATGTGTTCATATTGTTGAATTTTGAGAGTTCCTCATATAATCTGGAAAAAAATCCTTTATTAGATATATTTTTCTCCCAGTCAGAACTTTGCCTTTTTGGTTCTGTTTGAAACTGTCATATCTAGAACATTTTTTGCCTAAACCAAGGTCACAAAGATTTTTTCCTACATTTTCTTCTAGAAGTTATATAGTTTTACTTTTACATTTATATTTATTATACATTTCTAGTTAAATTTTTGTATATGGCTTGAGGAAAGGGTCAATATTCATTTTATCCATATAGGTAACTAATTGTTCCAATAGTGAATTTTGAAAAAATTATCTTTTCCCTGTTGAATTACCTTAGTTCCTTTGTCAAAAATAAATTATGTGGGTTTATTTCTGGACTCTACTCAGTCCCATTGGTCTGTATATCTACACTTACACTAATATCACATTGTGTTGATTACTGAAGCTTTATAGTACATTTTAAACTCATGTGTTGCAACTCCTCCAACTTTTTCAAAATTATTTTGGCTGTCCTGTGTTTTTTGAACTGCCATGCAATTTTACAATCAGCTTACAAATTTGTACAAAATATTCTGTTGGAATTCTGACTGGGGTTTCGTTGAATCTTGAGGTCAATTTGGGGACAATTAACATTTAAACTATACTATGACTTCCAATGAGCTAACAGGATTATCTCTTCATTTATTTAGGTCTTCTTTAAATTCTCTTTGTTGTTTTCAGTATGCAGATATTGCACACACTCTATAAATCTATCTTTGTGTATTTCATCTTTTATGATGCTATTGTGAATGGTATTTTTATTGTTACATTCATTTCCAATTGTTCATTGCTAGTATGTAGAAATATAATAGTTTTTTTTTTTTGTATTGACCTTGCATTCTGACGCATTGCCAAACTCACTTTTTAATTCCTTTGTCTAAGAGCTTCTCAGAGCTCAGACCCTGGGTCAAAAGGACACGCTCTTGTTCCAGCTCTTCTTTCTTGGTGGTGGGAGGTTCCTCTCCTCTCTGCTTGCTTCTCTCTTTTATATCTCAAAAGAGATCAACTCAAGATACAACCTAATCCTGTAGATTGTATCCTACCTCATTAACATAACAGCCTCTAATTCTGCCTCATTAACATCATAGAGGTTAGGATTTACAACATACAGGATAGGTAATTACATCACATAACAAAATGGAGGCCAACCACACAGTATTGGGAACTATGGCCTAGCCAATTTTATACATATTTTTGGGGAGTACAATTCAATTCATAGCATTTCCTTTCCCTCTGCTCTTTCTGCTTCCCACACTCCAGGCCAGAGGGTTTTATTTTTGTCCCTTTTTTTTTGCCAATAAGCACTTTCTCTATCCATCCCCTCCTTATTCCCAAAGTGACATTTTCCCTCCTCCTTTCCCTAGTTCCATGAAAACAGAATGATAGCCAAAGAAAATGCTCTTTATGGAAAAGAAGAATTTAAAAAATACCATCAGTTTAATATTTTCAAAATATTAATCTGTAATGTGTGTGGCAGTCTTTTGTAAATTATAAAGTTTGTAAAAATATAAAAGAGTATAAATATTATTAATAATTATTTGGAGAAATTGAAACTGGGGAGAAAATGTTAGAGAAAGGCCTTATCCCTTGCCCAATTTGACCTAAAGTTTGCGGTAGTGTCGGTTTAACTACTGTCTCAGTTTCCTAGGGCTGCCATAACAAAATACTACGAAACAGGTAGCTTTAAAGAACGTAATTCATTGTCCCAGTTCTGGAGGATAGAGGTCTGAATTCAGGATGTAGACAGGGTTATGCTCTTTGTCTGTTGCCTCTAGGAGAAAAGCCTCCCTTGTCTCTCTCAGCTGCTGGAAGCCCCAGGCGTTTCTTGGTGTTCCTTGGCTTAGAGATGAATATTGACATGCTGTCTTCTCCTGTATGTGATTCTATTTCCATGTCTGTTCTCCCCTTTTATAAAAACCACTCATAAGAGATTAGGATTAGGACTCACCCTACTCTAATATGACCTCATTTAACTTAACTGATAGCAAAACAAAAATCCTATTTCCCCAAACAAAGTCACATTCACAGGTACAATGATTAGGACTTCAACATATATTTTGGGAGGGACACAATTCAATCCATAACAACTATCATGATACTCTTCACCCAGTGAGGATACCTGGGTGATGTCTGCTGGCAGGATTCTGAGTCAGTCATCCAATATGTTGTCAAGTTTCTAGAAGTCACTACACTGATTAAAATGGCAGAGGGGAGGTTGCTGAGAATGCGGAAGGCTGGGAAGTTATATGTGGCTGATAATCAACATTTGCAGGACTTGTGAAAAAGGATGTTTCTCTCCATGATTATTTTGTTGTTTATGAACTGAAGCTGAATTTTTCATCCCCCAGGCCTAGGGTATGCCGCAAATAGCATTAAATGTTTTTAAGTTTCGAGAGGTCCAAAGTGAAGAGTCAGAATCAGTTTCTTATTCCCTGTTTATCACAAAAACCAAGCACAAATCACAGATCTTTCTTCAGCACCATGTGTTTCTTTACAGAAGCCCCACAGCCAGAAACACTAATGCCTAAGCAAAACAGAGCTTTGGGCCAAAATATCGTCTAAAATCAAGGCTTAGATTTCAGAAGAAGTAGAATTATTTTACTAATATCAGCATCTTTCCAACTTAGATCACTATCTGTAAAGTATGTATTGTTGAAGCTCAAGGAAACAGGAATGGCCTGGATTTGGGCTGCTTAAATAGGGCCCCTATGAGTCGGAATGGACTCCACAGCAATGGGTTTTTAGTGAGTGGTGGTCAGTTCTTCTTCTCCTAAACTGTCTGAAGTTTTGGAAGGTCGTGGGGATTTGGATGAGCAAGTCTTGATGTTGACCTTCCTCATATATACACTTTTAAAAAAGAAGACTCAGAAAAGTTTCACACACATTCTTAATTAGCACTCAAGTATGGCAGCCATCTGATCATTTAGTAATTTTTTAGCTAATGAACTCAAACATTTGTTGAGTTTGACAATTGGCAGGCACTAGAAATATGATGAGTAAGACAAGACTCCTTCTCCACAGTATTCAGAGTCTGATGATAGAGAAATATAATTCAGAGCGTTAAGTGTTATTAGAGAAGAAAGTGCAGAATATTCAGCTGGTCTTGGCAGCCATGGCTTTTATATAACACTGAAGATTTAAATTCATTTTAGGCTCAAACCACGTGGAAACATCATCTTATTGATTCTATGCATCTCAATCCAATGGAAATTCCAGGAGTAATCAAAGTTCAATTGACATCAAGCATTCTTTATTTGGTGTTTTGTCTGAGTGGATGTTCCTCCATTTTTAAAATATGTGGACAAATTTTGGAAACATTTTGGTGGGTCCAACTAATTAAGTTCAGAGACTGAGTTCCCTGCTAGCACAAGTATAGTTTGTGCTTACCACTGACCTTGGCAGTTTGAACTCACCAAGCAGTGCTCAGAAGAAAGGCCTGGTGATCTGCTTCTGTAAAGATTATGGCCAAGAAAATCCTATGGGGCAGTTCTACTTTGTAACACACGTGGTCACCATGAGTCGGAATCAACTTTATGGCAATGGGTTTGAATTTTGGTCTTAGTGATCCCAGTTCCCCTTGCTGGCTGTCTTGTCAGGGTACTCACAAGTTATAGGCAGCACAACGGCATTTGATTCTGAGCAGGTGTAATCATTAGAATTGTTCCTTTCCTCTAAAAACCAAAAAAACCTATTGCCATCAAGTCAATTCCAACTCATAGCAACCCTGTAGGACAGAGTAGAACTGTCCCACAGGGTTTCCAAGGCTGTAATCTTTATGGAAACAGACTGCCACATCTTTTCCCCTGTGGAGAAGCTGGTGGGTTTAGATCACTGACTTATCAGTTAGCAGCCGAGCACTTAACCACTGAGCCACCAAGGCTCCCCTCCTTTCCCCAAAGAGCCTATAAAAAAAAACCCTTGGTAGCCAATGAAATTCTCTTATCATAATCTATAAGGTACTTCTCCAAATTAAAAAGTCAGCAAGACAGCTCAAGTGTTTGCTTTACCTCAGAAACGGTACGTTTGAGAAGCAATTCCTAGTTAATTTTTTTGTCATTCACGTGTCAGAACTTGGAGGAATAAAATACATTTGCATACACTGGGCCTGCAATTTCCTTAGCTAGAGGTTTCCAATTCTTTTCATCTCTCTCCTTGAAGAACTTCTATCCACAAGAACATCAACTTGACATCATAATGCCAGTAATAAGAAGGGAAAGTTTACTGGAGCTGCCAGTAGTGTTGCCTGTATTCCAACAACTGGATTTTGCATGAGGCCTGTTTTATTCAAAACTTACTGGTGTTATATAGATTTAGTCAGGACATTGTTTCCTCAGTGGATTTGTAGCTGGTAAAGAACAGGGAATTCTGTTATTGCCATTGACTTTGTTGTTGTCAGGTGCCGTTGAGTTGGTTCTGACTCATAGTGACCCTATGTACAACAGAACAAAAGGCTGCTTGATCCTGCACCATCCTCACAATAATTGCTATATTTGAGTCCATTGTTGCAGCCACTGTGTCAGTTCATCTTGTGGAGGGTCCTTCCCTTTTTCTCCGACACTCTAATTCACCAAGCATGATGTCCTTCTCCAGGGGCAAGTTCCGAGGTATGTCAGATGAAGTCTCACCATCCTTGCTTCCAAGGAGCATTCTGGCTGCACTTCACGCAAGACAAGCTTGTTCCTTCTACTGGCAGTCTATGGTATATTCAATATTCTTTGCACACACTATAATTTAAAGGCATCAATTCTTCTTTGGTATTCCTTATTCATTGTACAGCTTTCACATGCATAAGAAGCGACTAAAAATGCCATGGCTTGGGTCAGGCACACCTTAGTCCTCAAAGTGACATCTTCCCTTTTTAACACTTTAAAGAGGTCTTTTGCGGTTGCTTGTTTTCTTGACTGCTCCTTCCAAGGGCACTGATTGTGGATTCAAGTAAAATGAAATCTTTGACATCTTCAATCTTTTCTCCATTTATCATGTTATTGATGTTGCTTATTGCTCCAATTGTGAGGATTTTTGTTTTCTTTATGTTGAGGTGTAATCCATACTGAAGGCTGTGGTTTTTGATCTTCATCATTAAGTGCTTCAAGTCCTCTTCACTTTCAGCAAGCAAGGTTG
>NW_004444085.1:5779875-5790104 GCF_000243295.1 Trichechus manatus latirostris
TGAGGTGTAATCCATACTGAAGGCTGTGGTTTTTGATCTTCATCATTAAGTGCTTCAAGTCCTCTTCACTTTCAGCAAGCA
This sequence comes from Trichechus manatus latirostris, assembly GCF_000243295.1. Taxonomy (NCBI): domain Eukaryota; kingdom Metazoa; phylum Chordata; class Mammalia; order Sirenia; family Trichechidae; genus Trichechus; species Trichechus manatus. The sequence goes on from NW_004444085.1 coordinate 5,779,957, forward strand.
AGGTTGTGTCATCTACATATCTCAGGTTGTTAATGAGTCTTTCTCCAATCTGATGCCACATTCTTCTTCAAATAGTCTAGCTTCTTGGATTCTTTTCTCAGCATATAGATTGAATAAGTATGGTGAAAGTATACAACTCTGATGCACACCCTTCCTGATTTTAAACCATGCAGTATCCCCTTGTTCTGTTTGAATGACTGCCTCTTGTCTCAACTAAGACACTGCAATTCTTTCAGCTCTGCTGAAACCTGTCCACCATGGGTGACCCTGATGGCATTTGAAATACCAGTGGCATAGATGTTATATAATTATTTTAAGGTCCAGAAGGAGGTGGTGTCAACACGGTGCCCTAGACAGACACATCATGCAGTGCCTTTGCAGCAAAGACCCGAAAAACTAAGTAAAACAGATACAAATGTCAATCCTGGAACTCTTAGCATCAAATGAAGGGATAAAGAACTCGATCAAACACCGAATGGAAGAAGAGACTGAAGGAAAACAGAGAACAAGGAGAGATACGGAGTGGAGGTTTCCTGCCAACTAACAAGGCACAGCGTCGCTGTCTTGGAACACAGCCATCAACAACCCCAGACAGGGAGTATAGGAAGGCAACTTCACAAAGCTCCCAAAAGAAGACAGAGCACCCAGTAACCAGAAACACCCTTTCCTACCACTCACGCTTTTTCCCTTGACACCACCTCTACTCCTTCCCTTTGCACCGCACTGCGAAGCTTGGCTAGAGAGCCACTGGCAAGTCACCATTCCGGGTCTGCCCCACTCCCACCCACCATGCCATTTTTCACCCTTTCTTCTTTTTCTTTCTCGCTCCCACCTAGCCCTGTACCCCTACCTCTACCCCTTCCTGCCAGGCCATGCTGCACCGCCTTGGCTAGAGAGCCACTGGCCCACCACCACCCTGGGTCTTCCCTGCCCCACCTGCCGGCTACCATTGTGCCATTTTTCCCCCTTTCTTTCTTTTCTGTCTCCCTCCTATCTAGCCCTGTATCCAGCTTTTACCCCTTCCTGCCAGGCCATGCTGTACCACCTTGGTTAGAGAGCCACCAGCCCACTGCTGCCCTGAGTCTACCCCACCCCCACCTACCGACTCCCCCCACGCCATTTCTTTTTCTTTTTCCCTTTCTCACTTTTCTTTCTCCCTCCCTGCTAGCCCTGTACACCACTTCCTCCACTGCCTGCTGGGCCATGCCACACCGCAACAACTAGAAAGCAACTGGCCCACTGCCACCTGAGGTCTGCCTAGCTCCCACCCACTGGCTCCCGCCGTGCTGCCATTGTATTTTGCTTTTTGTTCCCTTTCTCTTTCTTCTTTTCCTTCTCCCTTCCACCTAGCCCCATACATTGCCTCCCCTCCCTTCCTACCCACCCTTCGTTCTGCCCTGCCCCCACTTGCCAGCCCCCACTGTGCCATCAGTTTTTTATTTTTCTTTTCTCTTTTTCTTTTTCTTTCTCCCTCCCACCTAACTCGTACACCACTGCTACTCCTTCCTGTTTGCCTCTGCTTTACCACTACAGCTAGAGAGCCACCGGACTGCTGCTGCCCTATGACTGCCAGCTCCTGCTCTGCTGCCATTTTTCTTTGTTTTGTTTTTTCTTTCTTTTCCTTCTGCCTCTTACCTAGTGCCATAAGTAACCTCACCTCCCTTCCCACTAGCCCTCAGACCCACCCCATCCTTACTTGGGCCTCCACTGCACAGCCAGTTTTTTAATTGATTTTTATTATTTTATGTTATTATTGCTATTTTTTTCTTTCTTCCTTTTTTACTACCTCCTACGTAGCCCTGTATATTGCTTCCCCCTCTTCTTGCCAGACCCCGCTGAGCCACCATCGTTGAAGAGCCACTGGCACGCAGGCCTGTTGCTTCCTCGGCTCCGCCACACCCGTGGTCCCCAGCATGTCACCATTTTTTTCTTTCTTTTCTTTCTCCCTCCCACCTAGTCCAGTGCATCACCTACCCTCCCTTCCCACCAGTCCCTGCAACACCACCATGGATAGAGTGCTACTGGCATACCAGCCAGCTGCTTCCCTGAGTCCAACCTGTCCCCACATGCTGGCCCCCATCGCACTGTCATTTATTTTATTTTTTTTCTTTCTTTCATTTCTTTCTACCTCCCACATAGTGCATATGCAACCTCCCTGCCTTCTTGCTGACCCCCAGGTCCATTGTTCCCCTATCCACTGGCTATGCTTTTTTTCTTTCTGTCTCTTTTATTTTCTTTCTATCCTCAACCTAGCCCTGTATGCCACCCCCTTTTCCTGCCAGCCCTGCTGTACCACCACAGCTAGAGACTCTCCCGCTACAACGGACCCACACTCTCACTCCTCTCCCACCACTGGACCAGCTTCTGAATGATGCAAAGAGAGCCTGTATCACTCCCTGTCTGACACCCCACCTATCTGGCAAGGGACTGTGAATGCTCTGACACCACTGGACCAACAAGGAAGAAGACAGCGCCCACCCAGTCAACCCTCAGCCATATCATCAAATCATTGTACAGTGAAGCAGGCTTACCCTGCCTGCTGCTACGCTGCCCACCTGGACAAAAAGGTGAGAACTATCATGCCCACAGATGAGCAATCAGCAAAGCACACCTGGCCTGCCCACCTTGACATATCAAAACAAAACAAAGAAGCAAGATGAAACAAATGAACATACAATCAATAAATAAAGAAAATAATACCTGAATGTCTTGGAAACAGTAAACAAAATCAAAACATGTAAAAAAGGACAAGATGACTTCAGCAGGTGACCAAAATAAAAAATCAGATAAACTTTCGGCCAGAAAAAAATTTTAAAAAGAGTGTAACTACCTGATTTGGAATTTGAAAGACTAATATTTAGGGCTCTCCAAGAGATTATGAAAGATATCAAGGAAAACACAGACAAAACCAAGGAAAAAATACACAAAGTCATGAAAAATACAGACTAAACCAAAGAAAACAAAGTGAAAATCGAGGGAAACACAGACAAGGCAATACAAGAATACAGGAAAATAATAAAAGAACAAAATGTCAAAATAAACAATTAAAAATCATACAAAAATAGCAATTTGAAATCCAAAAGATTAACAATAAAATTTCAGAAATGGACAACTCAATAGAAGGTTTTAGGAGCAAATTTGGAACAATGGAAGACAGAAACAGCAAGATTGAGATAAATCAATGGATGCAACTCTGAGGAAAAATTTTTAAAAGTGAAGAAATTGTAAGGGACACAATCAGGAACAAAAATGTGCTCAAGATAAGAGTTCCAGAACAGAGGGAGAAAATGGACAACACAGAGATATTGTTGAAGATTTGCTGGCAGGAAAATTTCCAAATATCATGAATGATGAAAAGCTGACCATCCAAGAAGCCCAACAAATCCCATATAGGATAGATCCCAAAAGAAAGTAACTAAGACATATCATAATCACACTTGCCAAAACCAAAGAAAAGAAAGTATCCTGAGAGGGGATTGAGAAAAATGAAAAGTCACTTACAAATGGGAAACAGTAAGACTAAGCTCTGATTACTCAGCAGAAACAATGCAGGCAAGAAGGCAATGGGATAGTATATATAAAACCTTGAAAGAAAAAAAAAGTGCCAACCAAGAATAATATATCCTGCAAAACTCTTTCTCAAATGCAATGGCAAAATTAGGACATTTCCAGATAAATAGAAATTAAGGGAATTCGTAAAAACCAAACCAAACTTACAAAAAATGTTAAAGGAAATCCTTCGGTTACAGAACCAACAACATCGGATAACAACCAGAGTCTAGGACACAGGACGGCATTAGCCAGATATTAATCTAGGTAAAGAATGCTCAAAAATAAAACAAAGTTAATTACTTAAAACAAGGAAACAGAGATGTCAACCTGTAAATGATGACAATATCAAAACAATAAAGGGGGAATAAATGGTGTACGTATAGAACTTTCAAATGAAGAGGAAGTCAAGGCAATATTAAGTAATAAAAGACTGGTTCAAACATAGGAAAGTAAGGGTAAATTTCAAGGTAACCACAAAGAAGGGTTAACAAACCCACCCATCAGAATAAAAAAAAAAAGAAAAACACAGTCTCAGTAAACACAAACTCTATAATAAGAAAAGAAAACAAAACATCCACAAACAAAAGGAACTGACCACAGGAAAGCAAGAGGAACAAAGAAAAAGTCAGCAACACCCCCCCCCCAAAAAAAGCACACATACACACACAACAATATGACAATAATAAATTCATACCTATCAATAATCCTACAGAATGTAAATGTCTTAAATGCACCTGTAAAGAGACAGAGAACAGCAGAACGGATGGAAAACAAGAACCATCACTATGGTTCACACCTTAAACACAAAGAAATAAATATATTAAAAAGAGACACACCTTAGACACAAAATCACAGGATGGAAAAAATATACCAAGCAAACAGTAACCAGAAAAGGACAGGAGTGGCAATACTAATCTCAGATAAAATAGATTTCAAGGCAAAATCAACCATAAAAGACAAGGAAGGACATTATTTAAGGATTAAAGGACAATCCACCAAGAAGGCATAACCTAAATAAATATCTATGCACCAACAACAGGGCTCCAAAATATGTACAAGAAACTCTAACAGCACTGAAAAGACAAATAGACAGTTCCATAATAATAGTAGCAGACTTCAACATACCACTGTCAATAAATGACAGAACATCCAGAAAGAAACTCAACAAAGATACAGAAGATCTAAAGCCAAAATCAACTAATGTGACATCATAGACATATATAGAACGCTCAATCCAGCAGCAGCAAAAAATGTTATTTTCTAATGCACATGGAACACACTCCAGAATAGACCATGTTTTAGGCCACATAACAACCCTTAATAAAATCCAAAACATCAAAATAAGACAAAATATTCTCTTTGATCACAATGTCATAAAAGTAGAAATAAATAACAGGAAGAGGAAGGAAAAAAAATCAGATACGTAGAAACTGAATAACACCTTGCTTAAAAGAAGACTGGGTAATAGAAGAAACCAAAGAGGGAATCAAAAAATTCCTACAAGCAAATGAGAATGAAAACACTTCATACCAAAACCTTTGGGACACAACAAAGGCAGTGCTCAGAGATCAATTTATAGAAGTAGACACACACATCAAAAAAGAAGAATGGTCCAAAATCAAAACATTAGACCTACAACTCGAACAATTAGAAAGAGAACAGGAAAAGAAGCCTACAGCCACCACAAGAAAGGAAATAATACACATTAGAGCAGAAATAAATAAAATAGAGAACAGAGAAACAATAGAGACAATCAACAAGACCAAAAGTTGGTTCTTTGAAAAGATCAACAAAATTAACAAACCAATGGCCAAAATGATGAAAGAAAAACAGGAGATGAAGTAAATAACCCAAATAAGAAATGAGATGGGGACATTACAACAGACTCAAATGAAATAAAAAGGATCATAACAGAACACTACGAAAAATTGTACGCCAACAAATTTGAAAACCTAGAGGAAGTGGATAAATTTCTAGAAACATACTACCTACCTAAACAAACACAAACTGAGATAGAGAATCTGAACAGACCCATATCAAGAGAGGAGATTGAAGAGGTAATTTAAAAAGTCCAACAAATAAAAGCCCTGGCCAGGATGGCTTCACTGGAGAACTCTACAAAACATTCAGAGAAGAGCTCACGTCAGTACTACTCAAACTATTTCAGAACTCTGAAAAGGAAGGAATACTCCCAAATTCATTCTATGAAGCCAGCATAACCCTGGTATCAAAACCAGCCAAAGACATCCCCAAAAAAGAAAATTACAGACCATTATCTCTCATGAATAAAGACACAAAAATTATCAACAAAATTCTAGTCAATAGAATTCAGCATCATATCAAAAAAATAATACACCAATGAAGTAGTATTCAGACCAGGTATGCCAGGAAGGCTCAGTATTAGAAAATCAACCAACATAATCCACCACATAAATAGAACAAAAGAAAAGAATCACATGATCATCTCAATCGATACAGAAAAGGCATTCGATAAAGTCCAACACCCATTCCTTGTAAAGACTCTCAGTAATATAAGAATAGAAGGGAAATTCCTCAATATAATAAACAGCATCTGTACAAAATCAACAGCCAACATCATTCTCAACAGTGAGAAGCTGAAAGCATTCCCCCTGAGAATAGGAACAAGACAAGGATGCCTTTATCAGCAGTCCTATTTAACATTGTGCTGGAAGTTCTAGCTAGAGCAATAAGGAGAGAAAAAGAAATAAAGGGCATCCAAACTGCAAAGGAAGACGTAAAACAATCCTTATTCACAGATGATATGATACTATATATTGAAAACCTCAGAGATTCCATAAGAAAACTACTAGAACTAATAGATTCAGCAGAGTAGCAGGATACTAGATAAACATACAAAAATCAGTTGGATTTCTATACACTAACAACAAGAACTTTGAAAAGGAAATCAGGAAAACAATACCATTTATAATAGCCTCTAAAAAGATAATAAAATACTTAGAAATAAATCTAACCAGGGATGTAAAAGACCTATATAAAGAAAACTCCAAAACACTAATGCAAGAAACCAAAAGAGACCCAAATAAACGGAAAAACATACCATGCTTATGGATAGGAAGATTCAACGTTGTGAAAATGTCAGTTGTACCCTAAGTGATCTACAGGTATAATGCAATCCCAATCCAAATAGCAACAGCATTCATTAATGAGATGGAAAAATTGATCACCAACTTTATATGGAAAGGAAAGAGACCCCAGACAAGCAAAGCATTATTGAAGAAAAAGAACAAAGTATGAGGCCTCACAACACCTGATCTCAGAACCTACTATGCAGTCACAATAGTCAAACCAGCTTGGTACTGGTACAACAAGAGACATATAGACCAATGGAACAGAATCTAGAACCCAGAAGTAAATCCATCCACTTCTAGTCGGCTGATCTTTGACAAAGGCCCAACGTAGGTTAAATGGGGGAAAAGACAGTCTTTTTAACAAATGGTGCTGGCAAAACTGGATGTCCTTCCGCAATAAAATGAAACAGGACCCATATCTCACACTACACACAAAAACCAACTCAAAATGGATCAAAGACTTAAATATAAAACCTAAACCTATAAAGATCATGGAAGAAAAAAGAGGGACAACACTAGGGGCCCTAATACATGGCATAAATACAATATAAACCATAATTAATGATACACAAACACCAGAAGATAAATTAGATAACTGAAAGCTCCTAAAAATTAAACATTTATGCTCATCAAAAGACTTCACCAAAAGAGTAAAAAGAGAACCTACAGACTAGAAAAAAATGTTGGCTACAGCACAGCCAACAAGGGTCTAATCTCTAAAATCTATAGAATACTTCAACACCTCAGTAGCAAAAAGACAAATAATCCAATTAAAAAATGGGAAAAGGATATGAACAGACACTTCCCCAAACAAGACATTCAGGAGGTCAACAGAAAAATTAGTATATGCTTGAGATTATTAGCAATTAGAGAAATGCAAATCAAAATTACAATGACATACTATCTCACCCCAATATTACTGGCACTAATCAAAGAAACAGAAAATAACAAATGTTGGAGAGTTTGCAGGGAGATTGGAATTCTTTACGCACTGCTGGTGGGAATGTAAAATGGTACAACCAATTTGGAAAATGATATGGCACCTCCTTATAAAGATAGAAATAGAAATACCATAAGATCCAGTAATCCCATTCCTAGGAATATATCCCAGAGAATTAAGAGCCATCACATGGATAGACATATGCGTACCCATGTTCATTCCAGCATTATTCACAATAGTAAAAGGAAATAACCTAAGTGCCCATCAACAGATGAATGGATAAATAAATTACGGTACATACACACAATGGAATACTACACAAGGATAAACAACAAGGATGAATGGATGAATCTGCAGGGAACTAGGCTGAGTGAAATAAGTCAATCACAAAAGGAGAAATATTGTATGAAACCACTGTTATAAAAACCCAAGAAAAGTTTTACACAGAAAAAAAAACTTTGATGGTTACAAGGGAGTGGAGGGGTTGTGACGGGAAATCACTAACTAGATAGTAGACAAGTTAGCTTTGGTGAAGGGAAAGACAACACACAATATAGGAAAGTCTGTACAACTTGGCCAAAGCAAAGTCATAAAAGATTTTGAAACACATCCAAACACCTTGAGGGACCAAGTTACTGGAGCTGAAGGCTGGGGACCGTAGTCTGAGGGAACATCTAGGTCAATAGGAGGTAGAAAATGTTCTGCCTCCTACTTTGGGGAATAGATTCTGGGGTCTTAAAAGCTTGTGAGTAGCCATCTAAGCTACATTTATTCATCCCATCACGTTTGGAGCAAAGGACAATGAAAAAAACAAAGACGCAAGGAAGATATTAGATCAAAGGACTAATGTACCACGTGAACCACAGCCTCCACCAGCCTGAGCCCAGAACTAGATGGTGCCCAGCAATCACTCTGACAGGGATGACAATAAAGGGTCCTGGGCAGAGCAGGAGAAAAATGTAAAACAAAATTAAAATTCACAAAATAGACCAGACTTAACCGGTCTGAGAGTGATGGAGGAACCCCCAAGACTACGGACCCTGGACATCTGTGCCTCCAAACACTTATTGGTGGAGCTAGGCTTGCTGACCCACTGAGCAAAAAAGCTGAGTGCCTTCTGGCCTAAGTTTACTGGTGATGGGTGAGTTTGAACCGCCAGCCTTTCTGTTAGCAGCTGATCAGCCACTGCACCACTAGGGCTCCTTAAGGGCCATAGTAATAAACAATTAGCTTGCTTCCAGTCTTTTACTATTGTAAATAATGTTGCCCTGAACATTGTTGTTAATATGTTGTAATGGTTTGAATTATGTCCCCCAAAAAAGTGTGTATCAATTCGCCTGGGCCATGATTCCCAGAATTGTGTGGTTGGCCTCCATTTTGTGATTGTAATTTTATGTTAAAGAGGATTAGGGTGGGATTGTAAAACCCTTACTAAGATCATATCCCTGATCCAATGTAAAAAGAGTTTCTCTGGGATGTGGCCTGCAGTACCTTTTATCTTACAAGAGATAAAAGGGAAGGGAAGCAAGCAGAGAGTTGGGGACCTCATACGACCAAGAAAAAAGCACCGGAAGCAGAGCACATCCTTTGGACCCGAGGTTCCTGCACGGAGATGCTCCTAGTCTGGGGGAACACTGATGAGAAGGCCGAGAGAGAAAGCCTTCCTCTGGAGCTGACACCCTGAATTTGGACTTTTAGCCTACTTTACTGTAAGGAAATAAACTTCTCTTTGTTAAAATCATCCACTTGTGGTATTTCTGTTATAGCAGCACTAGATAACTAAGACATATGCATTCTGAAAATCTGAGACTAATAAATAGGATAAATTCAAAGAAGTTGAATTGCTGGGTCAATTACAAATGTTGCTATGTAACATTTGTAATTTTGATACATATATCAAATTGTCTTCCAAAAGCATTACTGTCAAGCTATATCCATAGTAACAATGTCTGTTTATGCATACCCTCTGTAACACAGTGCTCTATCCATCTTAAATAACTGTCTGATTGGCAAAAACTACATTTGAATGTGGTTTTAATTTGCATTCCTCTTATAATGAGTAACAATGAGCATATTTTCAAATGTCTAAATGCCATTTGTATTTCCTTTTCTATGACGGTTATTCATATCCTTTGCTCATTTTCTTACTGGCTCAGTATTTTTTTTTTTTCTTATTGATTTGTAGAAGTCTTTATAATTTAGGAAGATAAACCCTTAGTCTGTGTATGAGTTGCAAATACTTTCCCCTGTTTTGTCATTTGTCTTTTGACTTAGTATAGGATAGTTTTCGACATGGTTTTTAAAATTTTATGCAGTTATATTTCTCAATATTTCCTCTTATGATTCTTAATATCATGCTATAGTTAGAAAAGCTTTGCCTTTTCTGGGTTTATTAAAGAAATTTTCAATGATCTTTTATAGTTAGTTTCTGTTTTTTCTTTTAAAAAAATTCAATCTTCGGTTCATGTTGATTTTATTCCAGGATAAGGTGTTATATTAAGGTAATACTAGCCACTATGAAAAAAAAAAAAAAAAAAAAAAAAAAG